>NC_134485.1:386009050-386309050 GCF_040206685.1 Ascaphus truei
TATATTAAAAATGCATAATTACAGTCAGGTTTTTTATACGTCTGTGGTGTAGCCATAATGTCCACTCAGCAATTGTGCGGGGAAAGAATGTTAAAAAAAAAGGCACATATTGAGTATTTAATGCTTCTTATTAAGAACGCCTAATTTGATAACGTCTTCGAAAAATCAAGGTCAATTCACAATGGGCCACTGTAAGTATGTACCAGTATAGACGTGGGTGCTATCGGTTTTAAACACCTGCACCCTTACAAAGTAGCAAAGTACCATACACATTACACTTCATTAATTTCATTAATTTCTGCCACCTGGCGGAAACACAAAGAATACCACCTAAATTATATATTATTGGTCATCACTCGAGTCTAGGCGCAAACCTTTCCTGTCTTGCCTTCAAATTCTTTATGGGCAAGCTACCCAGCTATCTGAACAAGCTCCTCACCCCTACAATATGCAGCACTTATCATCTGAGATCAGACTCAAAAAGACTGTTCATGGTCCCAAGGCTCAACAAAGTATCCGGCCGTTACTCCTTCTCTTACTGTGCACCCCAAAACTGGAACAACCTATCAGAGACTCTCACATCCACCACCAGTTTAAGTTCTTTCAAATCTATGTGTCACGGGAGACTCCTGTGGCGGGTAGGATCTCGGTGGCCGGAACAGCACGAGCGTAGTAGGGGTCACAAGCAGGGGTCCGAGGCAGGCGGCAGATAGCGAAGTCAGGTAACAAGCAGGGGTCCAAGGCAGGCGGCAGGTAGCGAAGTCAGGTAACAAGCAGGGGTCCGAGGCAGGCGGCAGGTAGCGAAGTCAGGTAACAAGCAGAGGTCAGCAACGAGGAGACTGGAACAAGACAGGTGGGGCGGGACAGGGACTGAGAACAGGGAGCAGGGACTGAGACCGGGGAGCAGGAACAAACAGGGACAAGCCAGATTACTAGCAAGGACCTTCACTGTGAACAGACTATAATACAGGTACAGGTACATAAACAGATCAGGATCAAAGACAGGCATGTGCATGGGAGTCTGACTTGAAGCAAAGGCAAAACCAACAGACAGGAAGCAAGCTAAAAGGACAGAGACAGGAGCAACAAGAAGACAGACAGACAGAGGAACCCAGAGCCAACAGAAGGCAGCAGCACACCCAGTGGACAAGGAAGCTATGGCTAGGCAGGAGGTCTAGGCGATCCTGACACTATGGCTGTCTCACATTTTAATCTGGTCTGTAACTGTTTCATACACCAATAACATATATTTTCTTTAACTGTTCATGCAATGTCTTGTATATAATGTATACCCTGTTCATTTATGTAACTGTGTTTGAAACCATGTATTATTTGTCTTAACTATGTGCCCAGGACATACTTGAAATCGAGAGGTAACTCTCAATGTATTACTTCCTGGAAAAATACTTTATAAATAAATAAAATAAATAATTCATTAACTTCTGCCACATGGCGGATACATGAAGAATTGCATCCAAAGAAACAAGAAACCATTAAATTAAACATTAAGCGTGTGGCTGCCGTTGCCGGATTGCACAAACGTGGCATGAATAGTGGTCAAATGCGGAAATACCAAATGGAATACAGCAGTCAACATGAAAACTGATTCGATATGTGTTCGAATAACGGCCGCTACATCAGTATATATACCCTTACATCTGATTTTATAGGTCTCCTAGGAGGTTCTTGTAGTGGACACATGGGAGTTACAGTACAATAAACTTGTTTGTGAACTGCACAAATGTGTGGATATAATCCAGAGGGGGTGGTAGTGCTGTGAGTACATTAATGACTAGACAAAGAGCTGCACAGTGTGGTCCAACATAATCTGTCTCTAGATCAGCATCCAATCATAGTTTATCCCACTCATCATCACTGTCATCATAATACAATAAGCATACATTTTTAGTTGGCAGAGTAGCAACCTGCACAAAATTCATTGATGATTAACAAGGATCTATAAAAAAGCTTATTATTTCATTTAGTGCCTCCCAATTTAATTAAAGTTTTTTTTCTCTGAGTCTTATTCTGAAGATTCTAAACTAATTTTTCTAACTGTATCATCTTTAATTCACTCTATTTCACTAAGTGTCCCTGCCATTTCCTTCCCTTCATTATATTATCAGTAACATTGTTCAATGCAAATGGACCTCCATGCTGTACAATTAAATCATGTATCATATAAGCAAATTCAATAGGACACCATCCCTCAATTGTATCCTGATAACCATTATACATTATTGTATATAATGTATGCCCAGTTCACTTATGTAACTATGTATTGTAACCATGCATTATTTGTCATTTAACTCTATGTCCAGGACATACTTGAAAACGAGATGTAACTCTCAATGTATTACTTCCTGGTAAAACAGTTTATACATAAATAAATAATATCTAGGTTACAATAGTCGGTCAAGTACCTTAAAAAATCTTTTTTAAACATTATTTTTTTACCAATTCCACACAATCCAGCGATGAAGACAGAAATGTGTAGTTTTCGAGCAAACCTCCACTACTTTGATAAATCACCTAGCCGACTGACCCTTTCATAGCCATATAGCAACTGTAACTCTCTGGAATTCTGGACTTAAGACTGGAATCTGGTAGAATTTCTCCTCCTTTCTCCTTATTCAGTACTTGATTTTTCTTTAGCAGTCTCCGGAACATCAACCATACCATCCCCCAATATGTTGGAAATTAATGCATACTTTTTAGCAATAGTCAATTACTTGCTAATATTAGTGATGACACACTCAGGCTACTAGGTGATTATCCAGGAGATGGGAAGTCCAAAAGCAGTGTACAGGCGATAAAGGACCAAAGGAGACAAGTGCAGTATAAAGAACATAACAAATAAGTTACAGCCCTCCAGACCCTCTGACGAAGCACCGACATGTGAAACGCATTGAGGTCACTCGAGGTTATGCAATAAGCCACTGCATCAGCACTCGCCGGGCTGCAAAGAGGGGAGGGAGATAGTAGCAGTTGTTGGTCACGTCCGGACATTTGATGCCTGCCTACTACTTGGTTCCCTGGATCAGCTCAGAGCTACTTGTATTTTGTAAGTTTACAGTTTTTGATTCACCTAATATATTATTGTATCCTCTGGGGATACTTTTTGTATTATGTATGTTATGTTTGATGTCATTCTGGTTATTTTAGACAGTTACAATTTGGTAACTGTGATATTATATATGTACATTGGCAGCTATTTGCTTCTGATTTGTAATGCCTGTATGCCCGCAGACCTGGCCAGTCCCCAGTACTGAGGTGGGTAAGGGTATAACATGCACCCACAGCAGTGAGGGCGTGCCCGGAGTGTGGTAATTGCGTTGTCAGGCCTGGTGAGTAAGGGTTAACATTATACTTGCTGAATCCGGGGTGCCAGAGGTCGGAACGTAAAGTCCAAGAGCCAGAGTTCAGGGGTTGGAGAGAGCAGCGTAGTGATATCCGAAAGCCAGGGTTCAAGGGCAGGAGAAGGCAGCTTAGTCAAGTCCAAAGCAGAGTTCAAGTTCAAACCAAAGGAATCCAAGCAGGGGCAGGGACAGAAACCAGAGCTGAAACAGACAAGGGAGCTAGGCATAGACACTGCACACACAGGAGCTACAGGAAATCTATGCAGAGCAAGGACTGAGAGGACAGAGTGGGGTTATATGGGAAGAAGAGCCAATAGGGGTGAAGGAAGGAGCAGAGGTTTGAGTGGGTAATTGCAGGGATAGGTCTGTGAGATCAGGGGAGGAGACAGGGAGGTAATCGAGGGTAATAGCCTGCAACCGACGGGGGCAGAGCCAGTGCCTGGGGAGGGCTGGTAACTAGAGCGGGTGCGCGTGCCTTCTGTAACTTTGTTATGCGCACGCACCGTGCGTGTACCAGAGCGTGGGGGAAGCATCACGGAGGAAGCGCCCGGCACGGGAGACAGAGGGAAAGGAGGAGTGGAGGAACCAGGTAGGGAAATGGCTGGGATGATGGAGGCACACCGAGGGGCGTGTGTACCACGATAGGAGATAAGAGATCGGGAATGCGCGCGCTTGGTGAGGGAAACGTGCGCAGAACGTGTGCCTGGGCGTGTGGACCGTGCCATGGAGGAACGGCTCAGGGAGGAGGATAGAGATTGGGGACGTAGGGGTGCAGGACAGCTAGCCTCCGTGGGATCTGGGGTGACAGGGACACGCTGGGAAGCGCGAGTCCCCCGATCCATTACAGTATCCCCCCCTTGAGGACCGGACTCCGGACGATCCTCCCAAGGTCTATGAGGAAACTTCCGGCTGAATTGTCTGAGGAGTGCTTTGGCATGAATGTGATGAGATGGTATCAGGAGCGTTCCTACTGACCATATCCTTTCCAGTGTACGAGAAACCGAAGTCTGCCCCTGGACCAACGAGAATCGAGTATGGACTGGACTTCGAATTCTTGTTGTCCGTGCATGATAACCGGATTAGGTCTCTGAGGGTGGTCCGGAAAATGGGCATTTTGGATCAAGGGCTTATAGTAGAGGCAACATTTGCCGTAAACTAGCCGGGTTACATTCTGGGTATGTGCTGGGTATGTGCTGGGTATGTTCTGGGCTAGTTTGAGGCACGTTTAAGGTATTTCTGCATTGACTAACGACCCATAGGATTAACACAGCAGGGATCCCTGGCAGTCCAATTCAGTTTGACTGCCAGGGACCCCTGCTGTTAATCTGATAGGCCATTAATCAATGCAGAAATGCTGGGGCTAGTTTAAGGAAAGTTTAAGGCATGTATTCAGAATGTACCTGGGTGTTTCCTGTTTTTTTTGGGGAATTGCCACTGGTTTTTGTTCGAATAAGAATTGCCTCTACTGTATGTAGCGACATGTGGAATACAGAGGGGATCTTCATAGTAGGAGGGAGTGCAAGTCGGTACGCGACTCGGTTGATCCTTTCGAGGACCTTGAAAGGTTCCAAAAATCTCGGGCCAGTTTCTGGGAAGCAGTCTTGAGCTTGATATTCTTGGAGGATAGTCAAACTCTGTCTCCGGGTTTGAATACTGGACCCACTTGACGTCGCCGATCAGCTTGCGTCTTTTGTCATTGAACAGAACCTTGCAAAGCTTTTAGGATCTTTTTCCAAGAATTTTGAAGACTTGAAATGTGAGAATCTGCTGTGGGAACACCAGAGGGGAGGGGGTAGAGGGGAAGACTGCTGGGATGGAATCCATAGTTAATGAAAAAAGACGACTCTTGCGTGGATTCGTTTTTAATGAGTTAATGGCAAACTCAGCCCAGGGTAATAGGTCCACCCAGTTGTCGTGCGAATCAGACACGAAGCATCACAACCGTCCTTCTGGCACCTTAAATCTCCTAGGAATATGAGCCTGGGCTTTATTGATTTCATCCAAGATATCGAAATTGTTGGCGGAAATAATACTTAGCGGGAAGAATCATCTCCGAGGATTCATTAGATTCGTTCTCTGTGGAGAACTGGTGAGACAAAGCGTCAGCCTTGATATTCTGGGTGCCAGGAATATAAGAAATTGTGTAATTGAACCGAGAAAAGAACAAAGCCCAGCGGGCTTGACGGGATTCCAAACGACGAGCCCCCTCAATTTACAATAAGTTTTTGTGATCGGTGAGGATGGCTACTGGTTCCTTGGTACCCTCGAGGAGATGTCTCCATTCTTGGCGGGCCAATTTGATGGCCAGAAGCTCACGGTTCCCGACATCATAATTTCTCTCGGCCGAAGAGAACTTCCTGGAAAAGAAACCACAAGGATAGAGTTTTTCCTGTGGGGAAGCTCTCTCAGAGAGCACTGCGCCGGCTCCGACATCAGAGGCATCTACTTCTAGAGTAAAAAGGAAGAGAAGTATCCGGATGCCGAAGGATGGGAGCCGACACGAAGGCTCTTTTGAGAAGATCGAAGGCTTCGATGACTTCAGGGGACCAAACAGATGGATCAGCACCTTTCTTGGTCAGGGCAGTGATAGGTAGAGTAAAAGTAGAGAAATTACGGATGAATTTCCGGTAGTAATTAGCAAAGCCAAGGAAACGCTGCACGGCTTTGAGGGAGTTCGGCAATGGCCAGTCTAGTACAGACGTCAATTTCTCAGGGTCCATGGTGAAGCCTCATCACTCGAGTCTAGGCGCAAACCTTTCCTGTCTTGCCTTCAAATTCTTTATGGGCAAGCTACCCAGCTATCTGAACAAGCTCCTCACCCCTACAATATGCAGCACTTATCATCTGAGATCAGACTCAAAAAGACTGTTCATGGTCCCAAGGCTCAACAAAGTATCCGGCCGTTACTCCTTCTCTTACTGTGCACCCCAAAACTGGAACAACCTATCAGAGACTCTCACATCCACCACCAGTTTAAGTTCTTTCAAATCTATGTGTCACGGGAGACTCCTGTGGCGGGTAGGATCTCGGTGGCCGGAACAGCACGAGCGTAGTAGGGGTCACAAGCAGGGGTCCGAGGCAGGCGGCAGATAGCGAAGTCAGGTAACAAGCAGGGGTCCGAGGCAGGCGGCAGGTAGCGAAGTCAGGTAACAAGCAGGGGTCCGAGGCAGGCGGCAGGTAGCGAAGTCAGGTAACAAGCAGAGGTCAGCAACGAGGAGACTGGAACAAGACAGGTGGGGCGGGACAGGGACTGAGAACAGGGAGCAGGGACTGAGACCGGGGAGCAGGAACAAACAGGGACAAGCCAGATTACTAGCAAGGACCTTCACTGTGAACAGACTATAATACAGGTACAGGTACATAAACAGATCAGGATCAAAGACAGGCATGTGCATGGGAGTCTGACTTGAAGCAAAGGCAAAACCAACAGACAGGAAGCAAGCTAAAAGGACAGAGACAGGAGCAACAAGAAGACAGACAGACAGAGGAACCCAGAGCCAACAGAAGGCAGCAGCACACCCAGTGGACAAGGAAGCTATGGCTAGGCAGGAGGTCTAGGCGATCCTGACACTATGGCTGTCTCACATTTTAATCTGGTCTGTAACTGTTTCATACACCAATAACATATATTTTCTTTAACTGTTCATGCAATGTCTTGTATATAATGTATACCCTGTTCATTTATGTAACTGTGTTTGAAACCATGTATTATTTGTCTTAACTATGTGCCCAGGACATACTTGAAATCGAGAGGTAACTCTCAATGTATTACTTCCTGGAAAAATACTTTATAAATAAATAAAATAAATAATTCATTAACTTCTGCCACATGGCGGATACATGAAGAATTGCATCCAAAGAAACAAGAAACCATTAAATTAAACATTAAGCGTGTGGCTGCCGTTGCCGGATTGCACAAACGTGGCATGAATAGTGGTCAAATGCGGAAATACCAAATGGAATACAGCAGTCAACATGAAAACTGATTCGATATGTGTTCGAATAACGGCCGCTACATCAGTATATATACCCTTACATCTGATTTTATAGGTCTCCTAGGAGGTTCTTGTAGTGGACACATGGGAGTTACAGTACAATAAACTTGTTTGTGAACTGCACAAATGTGTGGATATAATCCAGAGGGGGTGGTAGTGCTGTGAGTACATTAATGACTAGACAAAGAGCTGCACAGTGTGGTCCAACATAATCTGTCTCTAGATCAGCATCCAATCATAGTTTATCCCACTCATCATCACTGTCATCATAATACAATAAGCATACATTTTTAGTTGGCAGAGTAGCAACCTGCACAAAATTCATTGATGATTAACAAGGATCTATAAAAAAGCTTATTATTTCATTTAGTGCCTCCCAATTTAATTAAAGTTTTTTTTCTCTGAGTCTTATTCTGAAGATTCTAAACTAATTTTTCTAACTGTATCATCTTTAATTCACTCTATTTCACTAAGTGTCCCTGCCATTTCCTTCCCTTCATTATATTATCAGTAACATTGTTCAATGCAAATGGACCTCCATGCTGTACAATTAAATCATGTATCATATAAGCAAATTCAATAGGACACCATCCCTCAATTGTATCCTGATAACCATTATACATTATTGTATATAATGTATGCCCAGTTCACTTATGTAACTATGTATTGTAACCATGCATTATTTGTCATTTAACTCTATGTCCAGGACATACTTGAAAACGAGATGTAACTCTCAATGTATTACTTCCTGGTAAAACAGTTTATACATAAATAAATAATATCTAGGTTACAATAGTCGGTCAAGTACCTTAAAAAATCTTTTTTAAACATTATTTTTTTACCAATTCCACACAATCCAGCGATGAAGACAGAAATGTGTAGTTTTCGAGCAAACCTCCACTACTTTGATAAATCACCTAGCCGACTGACCCTTTCGTAGCCATATAGCAACTGTAACTCTCTGGAATTCTGGACTTAAGACTGGAATCTGGTAGAATTTCTCCTCCTTTCTCCTTATTCAGTACTTGATTTTTCTTTAGCAGTCTCCGGAACATCAACCATACCATCCCCCAATATGTTGGAAATTAATGCATACTTTTTAGCAATAGTCAATTACTTGCTAATATTAGTGATGACACACTCAGGCTACTAGGTGATTATCCAGGAGATGGGAAGTCCAAAAGCAGTGTACAGGCGATAAAGGACCAAAGGAGACAAGTGCAGTATAAAGAACATAACAAATAAGTTACAGCCCTCCAGACCCTCTGACGAAGCACCGACATGTGAAACGCATTGAGGTCACTCGAGGTTATGCAATAAGCCACTGCATCAGCACTCGCCGGGCTGCAAAGAGGGGAGGGAGATAGTAGCAGTTGTTGGTCACGTCCGGACATTTGATGCCTGCCTACTACTTGGTTCCCTGGATCAGCTCAGAGCTACTTGTATTTTGTAAGTTTACAGTTTTTGATTCACCTAATATATTATTGTATCCTCTGGGGATACTTTTTGTATTATGTATGTTATGTTTGATGTCATTCTGGTTATTTTAGACAGTTACAATTTGGTAACTGTGATATTATATATGTACATTGGCAGCTATTTGCTTCTGATTTGTAATGCCTGTATGCCCGCAGACCTGGCCAGTCCCCAGTACTGAGGTGGGTAAGGGTATAACATGCACCCACAGCAGTGAGGGCGTGCCCGGAGTGTGGTAATTGCGTTGTCAGGCCTGGTGAGTAAGGGTTAACATTATACTTGCTGAATCCGGGGTGCCAGAGGTCGGAACGTAAAGTCCAAGAGCCAGAGTTCAGGGGTTGGAGAGAGCAGCGTAGTGATATCCGAAAGCCAGGGTTCAAGGGCAGGAGAAGGCAGCTTAGTCAAGTCCAAAGCAGAGTTCAAGTTCAAACCAAAGGAATCCAAGCAGGGGCAGGGACAGAAACCAGAGCTGAAACAGACAAGGGAGCTAGGCATAGACACTGCACACACAGGAGCTACAGGAAATCTATGCAGAGCAAGGACTGAGAGGACAGAGTGGGGTTATATGGGAAGAAGAGCCAATAGGGGTGAAGGAAGGAGCAGAGGTTTGAGTGGGTAATTGCAGGGATAGGTCTGTGAGATCAGGGGAGGAGACAGGGAGGTAATCGAGGGTAATAGCCTGCAACCGACGGGGGCAGAGCCAGTGCCTGGGGAGGGCTGGTAACTAGAGCGGGTGCGCGTGCCTTCTGTAACTTTGTTATGCGCACGCACCGTGCGTGTACCAGAGCGTGGGGGAAGCATCACGGAGGAAGCGCCCGGCACGGGAGACAGAGGGAAAGGAGGAGTGGAGGAACCAGGTAGGGAAATGGCTGGGATGATGGAGGCACACCGAGGGGCGTGTGTACCACGATAGGAGATAAGAGATCGGGAACGCGCGCGCTTGGTGAGGGAAACGTGCGCAGAACGTGTGCCTGGGCGTGTGGACCGTGCCATGGAGGAACGGCTCAGGGAGGAGGATAGAGATTGGGGACGTAGGGGTGCAGGACAGCTAGCCTCCGTGGGATCTGGGGTGACAGGGACACGCTGGGAAGCGCGAGTCCCCCGATCCATTACAGTATCCCCCCCTTGAGGACCGGACTCCGGACGATCCTCCCAAGGTCTATGAGGAAACTTCCGGCTGAATTGTCTGAGGAGTGCTTTGGCATGAATGTGATGAGATGGTATCAGGAGCGTTCCTACTGACCATATCCTTTCCAGTGTACGAGAAACCGAAGTCTGCCCCTGGACCAACGAGAATCGAGTATGGACTGGACTTCGAATTCTTGTTGTCCGTGCATGATAACCGGATTAGGTCTCTGAGGGTGGTCCGGAAAATGGGCATTTTGGATCAAGGGCTTATAGTAGAGGCAACATTTGCCGTAAACTAGCCGGGTTACATTCTGGGTATGTGCTGGGTATGTGCTGGGTATGTTCTGGGCTAGTTTGAGGCACGTTTAAGGTATTTCTGCATTGACTAACGACCCATAGGATTAACACAGCAGGGATCCCTGGCAGTCCAATTCAGTTTGACTGCCAGGGACCCCTGCTGTTAATCTGATAGGCCATTAATCAATGCAGAAATGCTGGGGCTAGTTTAAGGAAAGTTTAAGGCATGTATTCAGAATGTACCTGGGTGTTTCCTGTTTTTTTTGGGGAATTGCCACTGGTTTTTGTTCGAATAAGAATTGCCTCTACTGTATGTAGCGACATGTGGAATACAGAGGGGATCTTCATAGTAGGAGGGAGTGCAAGTCGGTACGCGACTCGGTTGATCCTTTCGAGGACCTTGAAAGGTTCCAAAAATCTCGGGCCAGTTTCTGGGAAGCAGTCTTGAGCTTGATATTCTTGGAGGATAGTCAAACTCTGTCTCCGGGTTTGAATACTGGACCCACTTGACGTCGCCGATCAGCTTGCGCCTTTTGTCATTGAACAGAACCTTGCAAAGCTTTTAGGATCTTTTTCCAAGAATTTTGAAGACTTGAAATGTGAGAATCTGCTGTGGGAACACCAGAGGGGAGGGGGTAGAGGGGAAGACTGCTGGGATGGAATCCATAGTTAATGAAAAAAGACGACTCTTGCGTGGATTCGTTTTTAATGAGTTAATGGCAAACTCAGCCCAGGGTAATAGGTCCACCCAGTTGTCGTGCGAATCAGACACGAAGCATCACAACCGTCCTTCTGGCACCTTAAATCTCCTAGGAATATGAGCCTGGGCTTTATTGATTTCATCCAAGATATCGAAATTGTTGGCGGAAATAATACTTAGCGGGAAGAATCATCTCCGAGGATTCATTAGATTCGTTCTCTGTGGAGAACTGGTGAGACAAAGCGTCAGCCTTGATATTCTGGGTGCCAGGAATATAAGAAATTGTGTAATTGAACCGAGAAAAGAACAAAGCCCAGCGGGCTTGACGGGATTCCAAACGACGAGCCCCCTCAATTTACAATAAGTTTTTGTGATCGGTGAGGATGGCTACTGGTTCCTTGGTACCCTCGAGGAGATGTCTCCATTCTTGGCGGGCCAATTTGATGGCCAGAAGCTCACGGTTCCCGACATCATAATTTCTCTCGGCCGAAGAGAACTTCCTGGAAAAGAAACCACAAGGATAGAGTTTTTCCTGTGGGGAAGCTCTCTCAGAGAGCACTGCGCCGGCTCCGACATCAGAGGCATCTACTTCTAGAGTAAAAAGGAAGAGAAGTATCCGGATGCCGAAGGATGGGAGCCGACACGAAGGCTCTTTTGAGAAGATCGAAGGCTTCGATGACTTCAGGGGACCAAACAGATGGATCAGCACCTTTCTTGGTCAGGGCAGTGATAGGTAGAGTAAAAGTAGAGAAATTACGGATGAATTTCCGGTAGTAATTAGCAAAGCCAAGGAAACGCTGCACGGCTTTGAGGGAGTTCGGCAATGGCCAGTCTAGTACAGACGTCAATTTCTCAGGGTCCATGGTGAAGCCTTTGTCAGAGATTATATAGCCTAAGAAGGCTGTGGAAGATTGATGGAAAAGACATTTCTCATTTTCGCGTAGAGGCGATTAGCACGAAGCCGAGGGAGTACCAACTTGGTATGGCGAATGTGCTCCTCCAAGCTTTTGGAGAAAATGAGGATGTCGTCCAAATATACGATGACGAACGTTCCCAAAATGTCCCGGAAGATATCATTCATGAATTCTTGGAAAACAGCAGGGGCATTGCATAGGCCGAACGGCAACACTAAGTACTCTTAATGTCCGAAACGCGTGTTCAACACGGTTTTCCATTCGTCCCCGTCTCTTATACGAATAAGATTATAGGCTCCTCTTAAATCAAGTTTGGAGAATATAGAGGCTCCTTGTAGACGTTGAAGAGTTCTGAAATCAAAGGAAGGGGGTACAGTTTTTTTACCGTAATCTTGTTAAGCCCACGAAACTCGATACAGGGTCGTAAGGAGCCATCCTTCTTTTTCACGAAGAAGAAGCCTGCCCCGGCGGGGGAGGTGGAATTCCAGATGAACCCTTTCTTAAGATTCTCCTGGATGTATGACGTCATCGCTTCCGTCTCGGGCACAGATAAGGGGTAAGACTTGGACTTGGGAAGTATGGTTCCAGGAATTAAATCAATGGGACAGTCATAAGAGCGAGGAGGGGGTAACACCTCAGCCTGGGTTTTGTTGATGACATCTAAGTATTCATGGTAAACCTTCAGCAAAGCGGAGTGGGGAGATGAGGTGGTGTCGAGGCCAGCGAGTACGGCAACAGGAGGAGAAACCGTCTTCTCTGAGGTAGCAGCCCATTGGATCAGCAAAACACTGGTCCAATCAATACGCGGGTTGTGAAGCTGAAGCCACGGCAGTCCCACAATAAACTGGACAGTAGGAGAGTGGACAACATCGAAGACCAGTATGACCATCCGCGGTGGTCAGGGTAAGTGGAATTGACTCCCAAATGATGAAGGCTGGT
Source organism: Ascaphus truei (assembly GCF_040206685.1). Classification (NCBI taxonomy): domain Eukaryota; kingdom Metazoa; phylum Chordata; class Amphibia; order Anura; family Ascaphidae; genus Ascaphus; species Ascaphus truei. The sequence continues at coordinate 386,021,859 of NC_134485.1, forward strand.
TGAAGCGGTCGACCGTCAATAGCCTCCAGGCCGATGGTCGACTTTTTCTTGACTAACGGGATTTGGTTGTTGCAAGCGAAGGCGTGATCAAGAAAGTTGCCACCACACTCAGAGTTGATGAACGCTTCCACCTTTATTTGAAGATCAGGACCCACGAGAGTTATGGGGAGTAATATCTTCTTCGGTAGTTCCTTAGGGAGAGAAGTGCAAGGAGAAATAGTACCCAGTAGAAGCCCCTCTACATTTACTGGGCGTTCCCGTTTCCCGGTTTCAAGCGGCAGTGACGAAGTTGGTGTTCTGGGGAACAGCAGTAATAGCAGAGTCCCTCCTCGCGGGGTCGCACTTTCTCAGCGGCCCGAAGCTGTTGGCTACCGATCTGCATCGGTTCAGGGGCGACAAGCGCAGGGAAGGCCAAAGGAGGAGACCTAGGAGAAACAGGCAAGGACAAGAGAGAATGAGAACAGTGGCGCTCGTGGCGTCGTTCTTGAGTGCGCTGATCCATCTGGATACTGAGAGCAATGAGTTCCTCGAGGGATGAAGGCCAGGCGTGAGCTGCAAGGTCATCCTTGAGAGATTCGGACAAACCGTGCCAGTATGGCGCAGCGAGAGCTTCATCATTCCACTGGGTTTCTTCAGCGATGGTGCGGAACTCCACCGCGTATCTTGCAGCTCACCTATGAGCCTGAGAGAGATGAAACAAGGAAAAAGCGGCAGTCTCCATATGCGCTGGTGTGTCAAAAACCTGTTGGAACTCATGCCGGAATTTGGAGTAATCTTGGGTTATATCTGGTCTGTGTTCCCAGAGGGAAAAAGCCCAAGCGAGAGCGTCGCAAGTGAGTAGGGCATAGATGTAGGCCATCTTAGTACGTCCAGAAGGGAAGTGGGATGGCTACATCTCGAACTGGACGTCACACTGATTCAGGAACCCTCAGCAAGCGAGTGGGTCCCCGTCATACCGGTTGGGGGGTGGAATATATGGCCCCGGATTACTTATAGGCACTGGGGCCGGAGTAGACAGTGCCACAGGAGATTCCCGGAGTGATAAGTTGGATAGTCTCTGTGTGACATTAGTGAGTTGGTCGCTTAGGAATTGCCAATGTTCCATGTAGACACCTTGGCCCACCTCAGGGGTTCTGCATTTGTTGGGCTCTGCATAATGCAACGCCTGTATGCCCGCAGACCTGGCCAGTCCCAAGTACTGAGGTGGGTAAGGGTATAACACGCACCCACAGCAGTAAGGGCGTGCCCGGAGTGTGGTAATTGCATTGCCAGGCCTGGTGAGTAAGGGTTAACGTTATACTTGCTGAATCCGGGGTGCCAGAGGTAGGAACGTAAAGTCCAAGAGCCAGAGTTCAGGGGTTGGAGAGAGCAGCGTAGTGATGTCCGAAAGCCAGGGTTCAAGGGGAGGAGAAGGCAGCTTAGTCAAGTCCAAAGCAGAGTTTAAGTTTAAACCAAAGGAATCAAAACAGGGGCAGGGACAGGAACCAGAGCTGAAACAGACAAGGGAGCTAGGCATAGACACTGCACACACAGGAGCTACAGGAAAGCTATGCAGAACAAGGACTGAGAGGACAGAGTGGGGTTATATGGGAAGAAGGGCCAATAGGGGTGAAGGGAGGAGCAGAGGTTTGAGTGGGTAATTGCAGGGATAAGTCTGTGAGATCAGGGGAGGAGACAGGGAGGTAATCGAGGGTAATAGCCTGCAACAGATGGGGCAGAGCCAGTGCCTGGGGAAGGCTGGTAACTAGAGCGGGTGCGCGCGCCTTCTTTAACTTTGTTATGCGCGCGCACCGCACATGTACCAGAGCGTGGGGGAAGCATCGCGGAGGAAGCGCTCGGCATGGGAGACAGAGGGGAAGGAGGAGCGGAGGAACCAGATAGGGAGAGGGCTGGGATGAAGAAGGCACGCCGAGGGGCGCGTGTACCACAATAGGAGACAAGAGATCAGGAACGCGCGCGCTCAATAAGGGAACGTGTGCCTTGGCGTGCGTACCGTGCTGTGGAGGAACGGCTCAGGGAGGAGGATAGAGATTGGGGACATAGGGGAGCGGGACAGCTAGCCTCCTTGGAACCTGGGGTGACAGGGACACGCTGGGAAGCGCGAGTCCCCCGATCCGTTACATAATTTTCTGATGTACAGTTTTTATTAGATATTCCTAAATGGTCAGTGTGTTTTTATTGAGTTTCTTTACAGTCATATCTTTGTAAATTCACCTAATAAATTGCATTTACTAATACTTTTTTTCTGATCCCTTGTGTGCTGTTTTCTTTTTTCTTGTCTTTGTTCATGAGCTCTCGTCTGAGAGCTCTTGAACTAAGAGCTGTATGTAGTGCTTCTCATCACCGCATCACAGTTAATAAACACACAGACACACAGAAAGCTCTTAGAAACCCCCCAATTTTTCCACAATATATATGTATATATGTGTGAAAAGGAGTGCTACTGGGCTTGGCTAAATGTATTTAACAAGAAACAAAGATGCCCAGAGCAACAACCAATGTGACAAAAAAACACAGTGAAATACCTATATATCTCTTGAAAAAGGGTCATTTAGTTAACCTTTTGGCCAAAGGGTATAAGCCTGCAAACGAAAACTAACTAAAACACCATAAACTAAACAGCGCTTAACCTATAACCATACACAATGTGAATAATAGTGAATAATGGTGAAAATACTGTTCTAATACACAATAAATAAAACCAATTGTGATAACAAAAGGAGAGGAGCTTCCAAAGATTTCCCACAATGCAAGTGATCTCATCAACTTGCAAATAAAACACAGATACCTGGCGCTTATAAACACTCTGCACAAGAAACGCAATGTCCATAGGGTGATTACAGTCCTTTTGGAAACTTTCCCCTGGAATCCAAGCTGGTGAAAGTAAGAAAGGGATCCTGACGGTTCCTCCTATGGGAGATAGACAAAGCACACCATTGCCCAGTACCTCAGGACTCGGACCCTCCCCAGCAGACAGGAATAATGCCTACTTACAATCAGTCTCTTGTATAGATGCAGTGGAGAGAATCTGTGCTTGAACCACTTCTATTTTGCTGCCACAACCCCACGTGTAGCTGCCTCCCTTCTGCAATCCAATGATGGTCAGAAGTATCCCCCAATGCTTTCAGTTGATCACATAGGAAGATGGAATGCACAAAATAGTGTAGATTTCCAAGGGGACTCCCATGCAAGTTGTGGATTGCATTCTAAGATCGTTTTAAACACATTTGTCAAGTGAGTGTTCATTTGGCTGTTGTAGCCTTGTTTTAATAAATTGTTGTACTGTCTACACTATCTTTTGCTCTTATTCTCTCCATTGGGGCCATTTGCGATTGGGGACATCTGAAAGCACTCGGGTCACAAGAGATTGAGGAACTACATGTGGGATTCGTGTTAATAGCGGAGAAGGGGACAAAGCACAGATTCTCTCAACTACACTGCAATAAGAGCAATCTTGTAAGTAGGCATTGTATATTGATTGTTAAGATTTTTATAGTCCTGAGGTACTGCGCAATTGTGTGCCTTTTTTAACCTTTTTAGGAAGAACATCAAGAATTGGGCCAGTCAAGAGAACTTCCATCTTCTATCTTCCATCCTCAAATACTTGGACTTTCCAGGGGGGTTTTCACAAGAGACTATTCATTTTATGGACTAAGTGTCATTTGAGCGCCAGGTATCCCTTTTCCGTATAAGCCTGCGAGCCACATCAAGGCATGACCAATTCGCAGGTCCTAACACTAACTGATTAAAATTCTTATTTACCTCTACAATTAGAGGCAGGATGGTCCTGGCATTGAACCTGTCACAACCAGCTGCATGAAAAGAAAACCTGGTTACTTGGAAAGTGGGGAGGGGCGAGCTTAAACCCTGGGAGTACAGGGGCAGAAGTGTGCACAACATTACAGTGGAGGGCAAGCACAAGCGCAATATCTACATTTCTTTTGTTTAATCAATATAAATATGCTCACCAATTCTTTAGAAATTAATTCTTTAAACTCTATTCTGTTTGTTATTGTAACCAAACTAATTCAACTGTCTATCTTGACCTTTAGTCTTTGCTCTACCAACTACATTCCATTTTGAAATACATTGATATCAGCTAAGCGAGGGGCCTACTAAAGTTATTAAAGCATTTCCTTTACTATCTCTATGCCCACTTCCTACTAATAAAATCTAAGGCTTGTTAGAGGTAGAAAAATAGAAGCAGTGATATATACACTGCGTGTTTTTAACTAATACATTGTCTGTGCTCGTATTGGCTCATGTTAACACTTTCCTATTCACACCTACATTATCAGCCATTTATATTTTCTCTCTTGAGTTTCAACCCTGCTGCAGATCTTTGTGCCAAAAAGGCATACTTTACCCTCCAAACCATTTGTAATTTCACTAATAAAGATATTAAAGAGCACCATCCCATGTACAGAACTGTACAAATCCCTAAGGTCATCTACTGGTTACCTACCCCTCCTCTAAACTATTCCCTCTATCAAAACTCTCTGTTGCCTATTATTCAACCAATATCTTCTCCGTTCTACCACCTTAGAATCCAATCCCAAGCATTGCAACTTGTTTATCAGTCTTCTATGTGGGACAAGGTCAAATGCCTTACTAAAATCTTTATAAGCTACAGATGTAGCTAACTTAACTGTCTTTAATCAAAAAAATCAATAAGATTTGTTTGACATGTTCTTCCTCCAATAAACCCACGCTGCCCAGGATCTTGTGGGTGGTTGGACATTTAATAGTTAACAATTCTATTTTTCTGTAATGTTTCCATTAATTTCCCCACTACTGACATCAGGCTCACTGGCCTGTAGTTACCTGACTCTTCCCTGTTTCCAATTTTATGAAGTGGGACTACAATTGCTCTTCTCAAGTTCTCTTGACCTACAGCTTTCATTATAGGCTAAAGCTGTAAAATTCTGGGCATTATTGAAATCCCTGCTCTCTGATTGGTTACATGGCTGCTGCAGAGAGTGTGTGTGTGTGTGTGGCTGCTGCAGAGTTTGTGTGTGTGTAGTTGCAGAGTTTGTGTTTGTGTGTGTTTGTGTGCAGCTGTAAAGTTTGTATGTGTGTGTAGCTGCAGAGTTTGTATGTCTGTGTGTAGCTGCAGAGTGTGTGTGTGTGTGTGTGTGTGTGTGTGTGTGTGTGTGTGTGTGTGTGTGTGTGTGTGTGTGTGTGTGTGTGTGTGTGTGTGTGTGTGTAGCTGGTGTGTGTGTGTGTGTGTGTATTTAGCTGCATAATTTGTGTATGTGTGTGTAGCTGCAGAGATTTTGTGTGTGTGTAGCTGCAGAGTTTGTGTGTGTGTCTGTGTGTGTAGCTGCAAACTCTCTGTGTGTGTGTTTGTGTGTAGCTTCAGAGTGTGTGTGTGTGTGTGTGTGTGTGTGTGTGTGTGTGTGTGTGTGTGTGTGTGTGTGTGTGTGTGTGTGTGTGTGTGTGTGTGTGTGTGTGTGTGTGTGTGTGTGTGTCTGCAGAGTTTGTGTGTATGTAGCTGCAGAGTTTGTGTATGTGTAGCGTAAGAGTTTGTGTGTGTAGCTGCAGAGTTTGTGTGTAGCAGCAGCGTGTGTGTGGTTTTGTTGTGCTGTTTGTGTGTGTAGCAGCAGAGTTCGGATGTAGCTTCAAAGTTTGTGTGTAGCAGCAGTTTGTGTGTTGTGTGTGTGTGTGTGTGTGTGTGTGTGTGTGTGTGTGTGTGTGTGTGTGTGTGTGTGTGTGTGTGTGTGTGTGTGTGTGTGTGTGTGTGTGTGTGTGTGTGTGTGTGTACAGAGGGGACAGCAGTGTGTGGATATAGATAGCTGTAGTGTAAGTGTTTATAGAGGTGCTTTAATGTATTTACCATTTTATTTTAATAAAAAAAATCTATATAACTGTACAAAAGAGTCTATTATTTATGGGGGAAAAAGCCTACATTTAGCCTATGTAGCCCCCTGTAAACAGCACAGGCTATACCTACCTCCCTTCTACTGTGGTAAGTCCTGTTAAGATGAGGCACCAGTAATCATCGTGGGATTTCCCCCTTCATAGCCCTGCCCTGAGTGGTAGATGCAGGCCTGGACTCTGCTGTAGGCGTGAGCAAAAGGGGTTCTGCTGACATCACGGGAGGTGGGGCTAGCTCTATATTTAGCCGGCAACTCCTGTAAGTGGTGAGTTCCTGTCGGATCGGTCCGAGGAGTTGGAGGAGACCACGGTCTCACCTGCACAGCCGTGCAAGAACAGAGAGCGAGAGGAGTGGAGAGACTCCGCCGCTTTTAGTAGAGCGGATAGCACTATAGATCTGGTGGACCAATGCCCCTCACCCTCTGTCTGGGGTGATGGGGCTACCACCCCAGAAGCCCGGTCCTGGCTCCCCAATAACATCGCGGGCAGCTCAGGCCCTCCTGTTCCTCACAGGTATGCACCACACCGCATGTAATCTGCCCTCATGCACCCTAGACACCACCGTAGAGTCTGGGGGATGGGGGGAAGCAGGGTTACACCTATAATAGTAATAATCCCATCAAAACAGGGCATTATTGGCCAGTAATGCCCTGTTCTGGGATTATTACTTAATTAGTGACTGGTTAAATACTGTAGATCTGTTAATCGTGTTACCAGTGTAGCCCTGTTTCCTAGTGAACACAGACTGCTACTATATGCTGTATAACCTGTAGGCTCACAGGGCCTAAGCCTCCACCACGGAGAGCCTGGGGCACACGTAATAACAGATAATACCTTATACTTGGTGCAGCGCCTCCACCTGCGATGGCTCCCACCAGAGGGGGAGTAGTTCCTCGCAGGACAATTGTATATCACTCCACACACACACAGCATTTAAAACAACCGAATGACTTTACTTGTAGCATATGCAATATATATGTCAACCGGTGTCCCTCCTTAGAGGAGACACTAACTACTGCGTCTCTCAGGACGCTACCTCCTCTCCACCGGGTGATCCCACCCCATGTCCAGTAACCCTACACAATATGTCCCCCACCCTCAGTGAGATGTGTATGTGTGACTGCGCAGCCACTATGTCCTGTATGAATAGGGGTATAGTTGGTGTACTTGATGGTTACCTGCCGGGCACTCCAGTACCCGGGCCTGCCAAGGATCTTCACAAAGGGTCAGATGCGAGATGGCTCTAGCAATTGACATCCGGGGCGATCCCACCCAGACGAACAGCAACAAAAGTGACGTGGTCTGAGCCCAGACCTCCTGCTAGGTACACACTGTCTCTTTAAGCAATCACTGAACGGCACACTAAGGGAACAAAACCTGTCTAGGGCCAGTCCCTATCTCTGCTCCACACTACGGGGACTCAGGGCCTAACTGGGCCTGGGGTATAAGGCCTAGGTAGGGGCTGAATGCCTCCCTACACCGGAGCTCTTTCTCCTTCCTCCTCCCACTAGCTCTGAGCAACGTGCATGCCCCTGACCCCTATATCCTCCTTCCTTCCTTCCTACCACCCGATTGGTCCCCTGGCATCACATGGTCCCACGGGGGTTGCTGGGACTTGTAGTTCCCTATGCTCCACCCAATGGGAGCTACCCCTCCTTCGCGGGCTTTGACTGCTGTGCCCGCGCATTCGCGACCTCCTGCTCCACACCTTCTGTGCCTGCGCCAACTCCCAACATGGCGGTGCCCTAGTAACGAGGAACCTCCGATATACCAGAGCGTTCCCTGCCCTGCTGCAACCCTCCCACCAGACAACAACAAATGCGGGCGAGGGGGAGCCCGGCTACATCAGCATAACCCTATGGTCTTTTGATTTTCTTGGATGTATCTCATCTTGTTTCAAACTCCGTTTGAAATTCAGCAGGGAAACTATTTAACAGGAACTCATATTTTCTTTTTATGACTCGATTTATAAATAGAACATGATGGTAATACTTCTCATACATCCAAATGTCACTGATAATCCTACGTTGACTGGACCGAATAAACTTCTTCGTTGAGTTGCGGTCTCTCCCTGGATTGCAGCTGGACAACACATGTTACTAAAGGAACATTACTAACCATATGTTGTTGAGTGGTAAGCCATGTACTCTTGCAAAAGACAGTCAATGTATGAAAAAAATATGTATTATGTGTGACATAGTCCAAAGATGTTAGGCAGCTTTCTGCCCCGTTTTAGGTCAGAAAGTGCAGAAATAGTTTAAAATGATCCATTCCACAGCTTCACATTAACTCAGGCTGGTGGATGGAAAATCCAGACCACAGATTACAATGGGTCTAGTTCTCTCTCACCTGCTCTCCTAATCACTAACACAGGTATTTAGAACAGAGAGGTTTGCATTTCAGTCTCTCTCCTTAGAGCCTGGGGGCTGGGAGTGTCGCTGCTCCCCTGCATCCAGTTCGGGGTGGACGGCCCCTCCAAGTATCACAGTACCAGAGGATTTGCCTGGACCCTTGGGACCGAGTTCCCACCACGAACAGATAAGACAAACAAAGATGTATTGCTGTTTCTAAAGGACTATGCTGTATCTAGTGAGAGGGCATTGTTTTAAACTGGGGGAACCAGGTTAGTTGGCACATCAACAGTTAGAGGCTGATTCTGATGTGTAGTTAGATCCCTGAAAGGGATAGGATTTTGTTTATATAATTTGGTTTCTTGTTACTTGAAATAACAGTGTGGGAAATACTATAACACTGATATGAGTGAACCGCTGAGTGTAAATATCTGAGTGCCTCTAACCTACTGCTGCGGCACAGTTTATTCGAGCATTTGCCCGTTCTGTGCCGCAGCAGTAGCCTGGCGCGCGCCCGAGTGTGACGGGCGCGCGCCGAAGCAGCGGAAGAGCGCCCTCCGATCGGGGCGCTCTCCCTACCGCTGCCGGGTCCGCCGGGTCCCCCGGAACCCCCTGCCGCTGTCCCGCGATCGCGGGACACCAGGGCTCCCTCGGGGAGCCCCTGGACACGCGTGCAGGGGGCGCACGCTCCCGATGACGCGTGACCGCGCGTCTATGACGCGCGGCACGCCGAGGGGCGGCCACTAGCAAGCCGGGAGATTTCCCGGCTTGCGGTACCGACCACACTTCAATAAAGTGTGTCGGTAGTGTACACATTTTAACGCTGCAGTCCCTTATTTGGATGAAAATAAAGCAGGCAGAAGCCTGAGTTAACTATACACAAAAGATACTAGATGGCGCTCAACACTAATAAACAAACATGCAGTGAATATAGTGATAGTGAAATAACAATCAAAATAAGTGCAATGAGTGCTATAGGCAAAAACTCAAACCCTGATAGGACTGTTTCAATTGTCCACAAGAGAACACAATATAGATGAAGTCAGGGGAGCATCATTACCTATAGGAAAAAAATAAATACAACCATAGTGCAAAACGTAGTAAAAATACACTTAAATGGCAGATCTCTCTCAAGAGCAGAAAGCGCTAGATGGTAACACTGCAACCATAGACTAGCGATAAGGAGCAAAATCAGGTCTCTGTCCTGGACGCATTTTCCTCCTGATTTTGCTCCTTATCGCTAGTCTATGGTTGCAGTGTTACCATCTAGCGCTTTCTGCTCTTGAGAGAGATCTGCCATTTAAGTGTATTTTTACTACGTTTTGCACTATGGTTGTATTTATTTTTTTCCTATAGGTAATGATGCTCCCCTGACTTCATCTATATTGAGAAGCCTGAGTTAAGCAACGTAATACTTTGCATGATCCTGCTTTTTGTATAAATAACCCTAGAAGACTGTGTCGGGAAGAACCCAGATAGACGTCAGCGCTACAAAAGAGGGGCGTTTGTCACATATGGTGGAGAATGCGGGTCGACACTAAAAAGTCTGTGGGTTTGCAAATAAATGTGGGGGTTTAAAATGGCCGCCCAGCTGAAGTACAGTACAGATGCTATGAGGGAAATCTGTCCCACTGTGTATATCCAGTTGTGCTTCTAGCATACACAGAGAATGTGCGAAGTGTGGATGCAATAGCACCCTGACCCAAAACAGAAAACCAAAATGTTTTTCTGAAGAAAGTGAAATTTGCATCTAGCAAGTGCTGTTTGTAAAGCTAATGCTTTTTGCTGAAGTGAGTGAATTTGCAGCTAGCAAGTGCTGTATGTAATTTGCTGAAGTGAGTGAAATTGCAGCTAGCAAATTGTCCCTGCCGGGTTTCTAAAATGGCTGACATGAAATGTTTGTTTTGTAATGTACATAATCATGAAAAACAGTGTCCCTTCAGGCCATACGATGATGATGACGACGACTCATATGTGGCCCCTGGAAGAGAGCCGTACCCACAGATGAATTTGGTATGCTGGGCCTGTCGTGAAGTAGGTCACATGGAAGATGTGTGCCCCAAAATGTTCAAAGACAAACAGCTGCAAAAGCAAGCAACGCCCTGTGAGTGCAAGCAAAATGTGGAAGCTACCAGTGAGTGTGTGCCCAGTACCACTGATATCTCTGGAGCTAATAAAGCAAAGAGAAAGAAGAAAAAGAAAACTGTTCCTCAAGTTACAGGGGAAGTGACCGAGCCACTTGAACCTGCGCTGTCAGGACATGCGTCAGAAAGGTGCCGAGATGTGCTGCAGACCGAAGTGACCGGCAGAATTGTCACGGGAACAGTGGCAAAGGAAAAGGAGGAGCAAAGGAAAGCTGAATCCTTGATCCAGGATAAAGAGGCTTTGGTTTCTGCACTCCAAGCTGCCCGCCATGATTATGAAGTCCTGTGGCAGGGAGTGATGGAGGAGCAAGAATGTAGCAAGAAGGAGCGAGAATGTTGGAAGAAGGAGCGAGAAGCGAATGCCGAGTTACAGAGGTGTATACTTCCAGCTTTACAGGAGTACGAGGCTTTGAAGAAAACAGAGTCTCTCTTACGGAGTGAGCTGGAAGAGGTGACGACTAGTCTGGAAAAGGCCAACACCGTAATTGCAATCCTAAAACAGAAATACGGGAAAGCTCTACAAGAGGTTCACACGCTCAGCACAGAGGTGCAAAACTCACGCGTGGAGGGCCACGGTCTGAACGCAGAGCTGGGAATGTTGAAGCAAACCCGTGAGATTGCCCTGTGTGATTTAGAGACTGTAAAGCAAGAAAATGAGAGATGGAAAATGAAAAATTCAGATTTGACTGGCCAAGCGGAAAAAGTGAAGAAACAGTTAACTCAGGAAAAATTTGAAGTGCAGGAAGCACTACAGAATGCATTGATGCACACTCAGACCCAGCACCAGGAAGAAATTGACACTCTGAGAACAGAATTGCGAGATGTATTCACAAAACAGAATTCTCTCGCGGAGGAACTTAACGTATTGAAAAAGGAGAAAAGCATTCGAATAATTCAGAAGCACTGCAAAGCTCTTATCCAAGGAAGAAGGGAAAGAGAAAATTATCGGTGTAAACGCGTCGCAACTATCATCCTACAGGCTGCCTACAGAGGGATGAAAATTTGTCAGTTTAATCGCCGGAATAAAGCAGCCTGTGTTCTTCAATCATTCTACCGTGCCCGCATGGTACGAAACAGGTTCCTCATTATGAAAGGAGCAACTATAAAAATCCAGTCTCTGACTAGGATGACACAGAACAGGATTCGCTATCAAACCCTGAGAAATGCGTCACTGGTTATCCAGCGGTACTTCCGCCTGAATAAATGTAGGCCCCAGGAAAGAGAGGCCCAAGACTACATGCCTGCTGGCTGCAAAGGTAAAAGGCCACAGGGAACAGCCGGAGTTAGTGAGAGCCCCATCAAGGTGAAGGTGCTCCAGGTAATCAGTGCTTCATCTTCTAAGTACCATATAATTGCCCCAAAGGGAAAATCCCAAATCTCTGAGAATGATGGTCGTGAGAAAATACATGGCAGTAAGAAGTACCATAAAGGTTCAAAGGTTGCAAAGCAAAAGCGACGAAGGTCAACGCTTGCCTTCAATTTTTCCGGATCTCGCCACTCTGGGCCACAATATAAAGACAAAGACTATCTGGCCCCAGAGTTCCGTCAGAGGCTAAAGAAACAGTCCAGTCATTTGCAGGATGCAGTGGGTGTTGAAATGAAGTCAGAGGATGTAATGGACTGGAAGTCAAAAAAAAAAAAAAAAAAAATGTTTGGGAACTGACCGATTTTTATGTTATACGAGTGGACTATGTCACTTAACTTTGCAAATAAGCTAGTGTAGTTATGCTATATTAGGCCTCTTGAATAAGCATTTTGAAATATTGCAATATTATTTTTTCTCTTCATTGAAAATGTAGGTAAAACTACAAATTAATATACAGGGTTGATGGCCCTTAAGATTACAAGGCTGTAGTTAAAAAAAAATAATAAAAAAAAATATTGGTAGCTTACAATATAGAAAAAAAATGCCCTTTTCGGTTGGTAAATATATAATGAGGTTCATATTCTAGAGTAGAAAAACCCAGGGAGGTAATAGAAACTGTCTGGTTTTGTGAGTATATTTAGCATATCCTGGGTTATAAGAATGTGTGCTAGACATTTATTTTTCAAAATAGTTCCCTAATAGAGAGCAACAAAATATGTTTGCCAAGTATAGTCTCTTATGACAAACTATTGTCCATAATTGCCGTGAAAAAAAAGTTAATATTCGTGTCATGTGAATGCTTAATATTGTACTGGGGAGTTAGCTCAAGTGTTTCAGGTAGGACGCTCACCCCAGTGAGGTCCATGGCCGCTCACCCCAGTAGGTGTGAGCTGGGGAGGGGGATATGTGACATAGTCCAAAGATGTTAGGCAGCTTTCTGCCCCGTTTTATGTCAGAAAGTGCAGGAATAGTTAAAAATGATCCATTCCACAGCTTCACATTAACTCAGGCTGGTGGATGGAAAATCCAAACCACAGATTACAATGGGTCTAGTTCTCTCTCACCTGCTCTCCTAATCACTAACACAGGTATTTAGAACAGAGAGGTTTGCATTTCAGTCTCTCTCCTTAGAGCCTGGGGGCTGGGAGTGTCGCTGCTCCCCTGCATCCAGTTCGGGGTGGACGGCCCCTCCAAGTATCACAGTACCAGAGGATTTGCCTGGACCCTTGGGACCGAGTTCCCACCACGAACAGATAAGACAAACAAAGATGTATTGCTGTTTCTAAAGGATGATGCTGTATCTAATGACCCTAAATGAGAGGGCATTGTTTTAAACTGGGGGAACCAGGTTAGTTGGCCCAGCAACAGTTAGAGGCTGATTCTGATGTGTAGTTAGATCCCTTAAAGGGATAGGATTTTGTTTATATAATTTGGTTTCTTGTTGCTTGAAATAACAGTGTGGGAAATACTGTAACACTGATATGAGTGAACCGCTGAGTGTAAATATCTGAGTGCCTCTAACCTACACATGTTAAAGCTGCAGTCCCTTATTTGGATGAAAATAAAGCAGGCAGAAGCCTGAGTTAAGCAACGTAATACTTTGCATACTTTGCATGATCCTGTTTTTTGTATAAATAACCCTAGAAGACTGTGTCGGGAAGAACCCAGACAGACTAAAGCACTACAAATGTCACATATGATATATTAAAAAACAGAATTACAACTTTTGAGTGTCCCATGTAGAAATGCCAGACCTGTTTTGGCGTTAAACACTCCATTCTCAAGAGCTGCATATACAAGAAGTTGCAATTCACTTATTCAAGTGTTTTTTTACATTGTTCACATTTGCCTAAAGAGGCATACATCAGGGTATACAGCAGGACTGCACAACACGCGGCCCGCGGGCCGCATGCGGCCCGCCTTCACTCACTGTGTGGCTCGCAGCGGCGGCTGCTTTCCCCCCCCCCCCCTCCTCCTCCTCCCGAGCCCCCTTTCCGTGCCCCCGCGAGCCGAGCCCGCTCTACCTCCACCCACGAGCCGAGCCCGCTCTCCCCTTCCTCCACGGGGGAGCCGAGCCCGCTCTCAAGTGCGGCATTTCCGGTGCCCGCTGCTTGCGAGCGAGCGCAGTCCCGCCGTGATCGGAGGTGATGTGAGGTGCAGGGGGATATGTGCAGGGGGGGTGATGTGCAAGGGGAGGTGGGGTGATGTGCAAGGGGAGGTGGGGTGATGTGCAAGGGGGGGTGAGGTGAAGGGGAGGTGGTGAAGGGGGGGGTTGAGGTGATGTGAAGGTGATGTGCAGGGGGGGTGATGTGCAGGAGGGGTGATGTGCAGGGGTGGTGATGTGAGGTTCAGGGGGTGATGTGATCTGCAGGGGAGGTGATGTGAAGGGGGGGTGATGTGCAGAGGGGGGTGATGTGTAGGAGGGATGAGGTGCAGGGGGTTATGTGAGGTGCAGGGGGTGAGGTGCAGAGGGGTGGTGATTGGAGGTGCAGAGGGGGGTGAGTGAAGGTGCAGAGGGGGGTGATTGGAGGTGCAGAGGGGGGGGTGATTGGAGGTGCAGGGGGGGTGATTGGAGGTGCAGGGGGGGTGATTGGAGGTGCGGGGGTGTGATTGAAGGTGCGGGGGTTGTGATTGCAGGTGCGGGGGGGTGATTGGAGGTGCAGGGGGGGTGATTGGCAGTGCAGGGGGGGATAATGTGAGGTGCACGGGGGAGAAGGATGTGAGGTGCAGGGGGGGTGGGATGTTTGTGGTGTGCAGGGGGGTATTGTGTGTTTGATGTGGAGGGGGAGTATTATGTGTGTGGATGAGTGGGAGAGATGGGGTATGAGAGATAGATGGGGAGTATCGCAAAGGTTGATAGTGAGGGGTTCTGGGGGAGATATAATGATAATGATTTTACCCGTGCGGACCAATTTTTTTTTTTTCCTTGGAGCAGTTTGGCCCTTCTCGTTTAGCGAGTTGTGCAGGCCTGGTATACAGTAAACAAAAATAAAATATATAACATTAATTAACCTATAAATTAACCTTTAAGAACATAATCCAGTCACATTCTCTCTTAAGACATTATTAAGGCATTGAATGCTCTGAATTCTTGCATCCAGTTGCTCTTTATAGCAACCTCTTCATGATATTACCAACCAACAACTATATTTAAAGAAAAACAGACAGTCTATACTGTAAATATTGTATTGATTGAACAGATTGGGGTTCTAACAGACCTCTTAGTCTACAGTATATCAAGTGAAGTGTATGCATCATGGCAACTTGCCACAGCTACCGTGTACAGACAATGAAGCGAAATCATTAATATGGGAAACAATCTGTTTGAAAGTGATATGACTACAAATGAAGAATTCAAAATAAAAGCCAATAAATGGCAATCTGATAAAAATGAAGGACATTAAATGCAACTTACATATGCAATCGTTATTACAATTTTGGAAAGAAACATTGATCTCTATGGCCATACAAATATATAAACCATCAGCATTATGGCTCAGTGATAAAGTGTTTCGGGAAAAGTGGGAAGCCATATTGAATAAATGCAGTATGGATCTAATGTTATTGATTATAGAATCCACAAAAAAAAGACTGCAATGTTGAAGGAGAACATTTTTTAATATGAGAGAATGGATGATGCTTAGACAGAAAGATAACTTTTTAATTAAAACATCAATAATTTATTTTTAGAAACCTAAAGAGAATTAATGTAAAAAGAAATATGAAAGCATTAAAAGTGATTACTTTGACCATCATGTACAGTTATATAATTAGAAAAAAAAACAGGACAAAGATTGCATTTTTTCCAGTGCCTCCTTAGGTGAAGATGAAAATCAACATACAGTAGGAGAAAAACAGACCAAGTGGCTTTATTAGACAATGCAGAACTAGACAAGGACACCACAAGAAGAAGGCAACAATACAGAATAACAACAACAATGGCAATATCTCATCAAGGAAAGTCTGTTGGACTATCCCATTGAACAGAGATTACCCCAGGATCAAAAAAGACATCCCAATGTTGCACTCTGCCTAGTAATAAAATTGTTCAACACAATAATTTGTGTCAACCACTATACGTTAAGCGCTCACACCAGGGAGGAAGGAAAATCAAATGTAACAAAAAAAAGGAAAACAATAAAATTTTATTTAAACTCTTCTATAATAAAAAATTCTTAAAAAAGTAGAGCAGTGATCTGCGTATTGTGTTACCAGACCCATGTGTGGTAAACAGTGTTTATAATAAATGTCACCTGTTAATTAAACCTTTTGTATATAGGTGTAGCCCCGAGGTAAAATTTGAATCCCTGGCCCCTCTCCGCGAGTGCCGTGAGGTAGCGGGTGCCGCCGGAGGCAGCGGTGGACCCGCCGGGAGAACGCGAGGGTGGGGGCCATTGCAGGGAGCGGTGCAGGCTGGTTGCCGGGGACGCGATCGGGCCGTCGCTAGGGCCGCGATCGCGTTGCCACCGGCTCGGCGGCTTAAGCAGAGTGCGCCGCCATTGCGCGTTAGCTCGCGCATGCGCAGTAGGACAAAAGCGCGCGATGGGTTCCCTAGAGCAGGAAGAGATCGCGCGAGAGTAGGGAAGGTAGGAGGGAGAGTGAGACGGCCATTAGGGGTTCGCGCATGCGCAAGGGAAGCGCGCACGCGGCCCCAATGCATTAGGCAGCCCCTGGGAACTACAATTCCCAGGAGGCTTAGGGAGGCAGAGGTCAGGTGCTCCCTAGTGGCCAATAGGGCTGAAGGAAGCTCATCCCGGGAAAAGAGATACATTTCCCGGGCTTTGCAACAGGCAGTCAGGCAGAGGAGAAGGAAGGAGTAGGAAGGGTGCAGGGAGCGCGTGGCTCCTGCATCAGGTAAGGGTCCTCCCTAGATTCCCAGGCAGGCCCCAATTCCCGGGTAAGGGCAGGGGGTAACTGAGGAGGGACGCCTTAGCTAGGGAGGTGACCCTTGAGTGTGGAAGGTGCTGGTTTGGCAGTGTCGCAGCGGAGAGTGCTGTGGGCACTGTCAAAGAGGCACAGTGTGCTAGCAGTGTGTTTGCTGCGGGATCCAGGGGCTGTGTGTGATTGCAGCTGCCTGTGAGTAGTGTCGCTGTATGTGCTGGCACAGTGCGTGCAGTGTGTGTGAAGTGTGGATCCCTGCAGGCTGACAGTGTGTGCGGTGTGTCAGCTGCAGGTGAGTTGGGAATAGCTAGTAGCAGTTACAGTTAGGACTGGGTAGCTAGGGGAAGGGGGGGCAGGTTATGTCCACAGGCCCTAGGAGTTTCCCTCAAGCCATCCCAGGTTGCGGTTCTTCAGGGACAGGCCCTAGGTTAGGGTTGCTATCACTCTAAGTAGTAGTTAGCGATAGGAGGAAGCGGCGGTTGCTGTTCCCATGCG
Organism: Ascaphus truei; assembly: GCF_040206685.1. Lineage (NCBI taxonomy): Eukaryota > Metazoa > Chordata > Amphibia > Anura > Ascaphidae > Ascaphus > Ascaphus truei. Next base: position 386,038,973 of record NC_134485.1, read on the forward strand.
GTTGGTGTTGCCGTGGTCCGGTTGCAGTTCCCGTTGAGCGGTGGGACCCTCGTTGGAGTCCACCGGCAGAGTACCTGGAAAGGATCAGACGGACGTCTGACCCTTTGAGAAGAAAGTTGCGGTCCCGAGCATCGGAGTGCTCGGAAGGTATCTTCATTATTATAAAGTGCACCAACTGGGCCCTAGCTTAATATAGTGACTGCGCAGTCACCCACGACCTCCGTAGGAGTTACGAGACATTGGGTGTGGGGTGATCACAGGACACTTGGTTGGGGAACACCAGACATTGGGTTGAGGTGATGCGGGTAGAGCATCAGGTTATGTTATGTGATGTTATGTAATGAGTTATATGTGTGTGTTAAGTAAAGTGTTAGTTATTGTTTTATCGTATACGAGTGTCATTGTATTTCTTACTCAGGGCTATCTTTCCTAACGGGGGATCCTGGGTAAGTGGAGGCGCTGCACCAAGTAAGGGTAAGGGTTTTCCCCAGGCTCCCAGCTAGCGGAGGCTCAGATCTCCTGGAGCCACACAGGTTATGCAGTACCAGTAGTCCTTTAGAGCAGGTGTGTTGCAGGGAAAGGGACCGGTTAGACCACGAGGGGCCAATGTGAGATTGGGTGGGTCGGCCGGTTCACAAAAAGGGCTACATAGGTATCAGGGCACATTAAACACCTTAATATGGGAGGCTCTAAGGAACAATTCCTATAGTTGGAATATCCAAAAAAGCTATTTGATCACAAATTTCAATCAAACAAATCTCATCAACGGTTGTATATATCTGGTCTTTTTTTATATATATTAATGTACACATACTCAAACCCTGCGTATGAAGCAGTAATAAAGTGTTTATAATACTATATCCTTAATAGGTAGCTGTATAGTATCAACACCCCAGAGTGGGTAGAACAATATACCCTCTATTTATGAGTATTATAGCCGTAAATCTGGCTGCTCAAACACAAATGTTGTCAGCTTATATTCAACATAACCTGCGGTATTTTGTCTACAGTATTATGGACAAAGTAACAAAATGACTTTAAATGCGGTCAAATTGTATCCATCTGGGTGTTTAAATCATAACCAGAGCCGGTCATGCATCTATACTGAGGTGAGTATGGGGAAATACAACCGTGTATCCATTCGTTTATGCAGTATTCAGCATGCTCTGCTCTGCGTTATGCTCCGATCTGGCTGACGTCATCAGTTGGAGCGTCGCCAGCTTGCCTTGTTATCTGGAGCTGAACAGCATTAATTTCAGGTCTGGGGATCCCCTGCTTCCTAAGGTAAAGGTCTCTGTATTGGGTGCCAGTAGCTCCTGCAAGCATTCATGCCCCACGTGACCGGGACATTTAAACTGATAGGAGATCCTGGCACGCCATACTGTACAGAAGAAAAAAAACTGAGAGCATAGCAAAAAGGTGGGGAACTGGAAGCCAATGGAAAAATAACAAAAACTTTATTGAAACATAAAATAATTAAAAAGAGAAACCTCTAACGCGTTTCTCGCCAGGGGTGCTTTATCAAACATAAACTGGACTCCAGTTACCCACCTTTTTGCTGTGCTCTCAGTTTTTTTTTCTTCTATCCTGCTTGCTTTCCTGTCACTAGGGGAGTTGCCCGGCATTTCGGGGGTCTGCTGGTTCCCATCGGTGGACCTCATGATTGCCGTGATCAGCCTATCCCTGTTCTATGTGATTGCCTTATGGGCATTACTCATTACAGCTACAGCTTGCTTGGTGTTTAAAGTTCTGGACTCCGGTATGGATAGGGTTAATATCATTGCCTCTGCGTGATGCACGCGTGTCTATTAGGTTAGTAGCGCCGAACATTTAGGTTCATTCCTCTATCTGCTACTACGCCATACTGTACCACTGTATGTACCTGTACCTCGGGAAGCAGGGGGTCCCCGGACCTGAAATTAATGCAGTGCAGCTCCGGAGACCCGCTGCTTCAATCCTACAGTATGTATTAAAAATAGAAATAGCAAGATCGGCTGTAAGAGCTGTGCGAGGAGACACAGAGAGAGGGTCCGCTTCTCTCTGCTCTCTCTGCGCAGCTCTTCCGGACTGGTGCGGGCCTTAGGATTAATGCAGTTGGAGTCCCATTCAGAAGGAGGGATCCGCATTGCATTAATCCTTATGAGATTTGAACAGCAATCCATACTGTTATTTGAGAAGTTCATAAAAGGGGATATAAAAGTCACAACCTTCTTAAAGCATTATCTAAAGTCATAGATATGGACAGGAATTAAATTTTAATGGGTAAATTGAACAAATCAGAAAACATTAGTCAAGTTAAACATTCAGAAAATAGAGAAATATTAACAAACCAAGTAGTGTAAGTACCATTTGTCACAAATTTTAATACAGTGAGCTATGAAATAAAAAACGTAATTAATAAAAATTGGAGGATCCTAACATATGATCCAATTCTTGGTCCCCATTTGGATGGAAAACCAAAATTTATTTTTCGTAATGCTAATAATTTAAAGAACTGCCTGGCTCCTACTGATATTGGCACTAATCTCGCACTAAAACCAGTTGGCTTAAGACAAAGCCACCTGGTAATTCTTACTGTGGTAAGTGCAAGGGACGCAAACTTTTAAATAAACAGAGATAAATCTTTGACTCATTTGCCACAGGGAAACATTTTACAATAGAGGACTGCATTTCATGTAATACTACTTTTGTAGTATATCTGTTGGAATGCCCCTGTGGCAAACAGTATATAGGGTTTACCAAACGCCAGTTAAAAGTCAGAATTTTAGAACACGCCAGAAATATTAAGATTGGTTACGATAAACATAGCGTGTCACGTCATTTTAAAACCCATCATAACAGTGATCCATCACAAATGAACTACAAAGGTATACAGACTGTAGTCCCAAGCCGTAGAGGAGGGGATAGATTAAAGGCTCTCTCTAAACATGGGAGCTTTTGGATCTTTAAAATGCATACATTATCACCGGAAGGTCTAAATGATGAGTTAGATATATAATCTCTCTATTGATTTATATTTACATCAAGAACATAGATTTCCAGCTTAAATATATATATATTTTTTATAATATTTTATTGAGGAATTATATGTATATTTATATATTTTAACATTTATTAATTTATTTGACCAGTATCCTATCCTAGTTTTTTATAGTCGGTTTGTTCATAGTCTATTTTTAATATCCCTTTAAACTCTGCATATATATTTTATAGTTATGTCTTTAGAGTTGTTACTAAATCATTTTCAGGTCTCCTCTTTTGACTTTAATATTATATGTTTATTATTATATAGATCGATCTAATACTTCAGTGATAATTAAGGGGGCGGACAAGGGTGGGGCCATCATTGTTCAAAATAAAATTAACTACAAAAATGAGGCATCACGTTTACTTAGTTATGTTTCATCTTATTTGGTGTTACAAGGTGACCACACCTTGTCCTTCCTCAAAGAGCTAAGAAATCTCATAGAGGAGGGTTTGACTTTGGGTGTGCTAGATGATAAGGAACCAGAGTTCCTCTTTCAGGTTTATCCAAGTGTCCCGATTTTTCACCACCTCCCAATGATCCACAAGACATTGGTTTCCCCTCCTGGGAGGCCAATAGTCTCTTGTATTGGATCTTTGGGAGATGGTGTATCAAGATATGTTGATCATTTTTTGCAAACATCTGTCCAATCGTTGCCATCTTACATTAGAGATAGTGGGTATCTCATCAAACAAGTGGAGGACATTCAATGGAAATATAACTATCTGTGGGTCACCCTTGATGTGGCCTCTCTTTATACAATTATTGCACATGATCATGGGATAGCAGCTGTCCGGTTTTATTTAGAGCACTCTAATTTATAACCGGCACAAAGCACTTTTATTTTGGATGCTATTCACTTTTTACTCACTCATAGTTATTTTTTGTTTGATGGGGTTTTCTATCTATCTCCAAACATGATGCACAACTATGGACACTAGTTTTGCCCCCTCCTATGCCAACCTATTTTTAGGTTGGTGGGAGTCGGTCCACGTGTTTGGATACAATTTATCACGTTTTATGAGGTATATTGATAACTTGATTATTATTTGGGAGGGTGATGTAGACACGATATTATTGTTTATTGAATTTAGTAATAATAATGTTTTCAATTTTCACTTCGCTCACAATTATGATATTCACAATATACATTTTTTGGACCTCTTTTTTTTTATAGATATGTCCGGTAATATTAGTACAGATGTTTTTCGGAAAATTAACTCACATAATACTTATTTACGTGCTGACAGCTGCCATCCCAAACCCCTGTTGAAAGGTTTCCTAAGGGGCAATTGATTCGTTTTAAATGGATCTGTTCTAATAATGATGATTTCATCATCCAGTCCAAAGAATTGCTCTCCAGGTTTGAATCGAGAGGATATTCCCCCACTGATCTCCAAAAATCTTTGGCAGAGGTTAATGAAATGGACATAGTTTCACTTTTCAAAAAAAAAATCAGTGAGGAATTCCTTTCTGGATACCCCAATGTTTGTTACACAATATAATATATAGAGTCAACAAATTAAGAGTATTGTTAAAAAACATTGGGGTGTACTCGCAGCTGATCCAGCCCTTAGTCAGATTTACTTGGAAGGTCCCCGCTTTGTTTTTAAGAGGGCTAAAACTGTTGGCAATTTTGTTGACCAGGGAGGCGCGAGTATCCCCCCTACCCCTTTACCTAATTACACGGTAATGACGAGAGGAAAAACATTTGGAGGAATAAAGGCCGCGGCTTTGTTTATTTACAATGACAACATGGAGATAGCTACTGTCCCGGTCCGCGCCGGAAAGGCTCGGTGCTGGTAACGCAACGGGGGGCACCTGGAAGTATGTCCCGGTGACCTGCCCCCTCGATTCAACCCACTTTACCAGCCCCGAGCCCCTTCCGGCAGGATGAGCACCTACCGCCCCCCCCCCCCCCCAACTGCCGCCGCGACAAAGCAAATTGGCCCCACTTTGACCCTTCCATCTGGATCTTTCCATCTCTGTTTTTGATCCGGTCTATCTTGACTTCTGTTGAATAAAGAGAAGTTATACCGGCCCCCGTGATTGTGATGATCCTTGACTAAGAAAATGGATGGGTGGGTGGGATTCTGCTGCAAGCCAGGAGCAAGTGACTGATCCTTGCTCCTGGACGCAAGTATAACCCCTCTTCTGGCCCCTCCCCCGGCCACTCCTGTGGCCCACCTGGTTTGGGGAGGCTGCGCCCCCCGGTCACTGGCTGTGCCGCCCAATTGGGCTGGCCCGCTTTATGACCAGGGAGGCTCGAGTATCCCCCCATACCCCTTTACCTAATTACACGGTAATGACCGAATGACGAGAGGGACAACGTTTGGAGGTATAAAGGCCACGGCTTTGTTTATTTACAATGACAACATGGAGATAGCTACTGTCCCGGTGCGTGCCGGAAATGCTCAGTGCTGGTAACGCAACGGGGGGCACCCGGAAGTATGTTCCGGTGACCTGCCGCTTTACCAGCCCCGAATTTCCCCACCTTCCTGTTCAACCGTTTTCGCGTCTTGTTTACCCGCCTTGGGTTCCGCGCCCCTCTCCAAACGCGCCTGCAAATGGTGTCCGACCATACTACCTGAATCCCTGAAAAAGTCATGATCCGTGCCAGGTCCTGCTTAATCTGGTGGACTAATACCGTGGACCGCACTGCCGCTAAATCGTTACCCCCTGCATGGATGACGATGATGTCAGGTGCCCTCCTGTCACTGGCCCGTGAAATAAGCAGCGGGAACAGCTGTCCCCATCGCATCCCTCTCACCCCCCACCATGTTACCTCAGCTTGCTCTGTGCCCAACCCCAGATTTCCCCCATATGGTTGTGAAAATGCCCTTTTTCCAGCCCAGTGCACAAGCGAATCCCCCACGATCCAGGTCTCCGCCGAACCTGAGGAAGCACAGAGGGGAGGGGGGGAAAACCCGGTTGGAAGTGTTCTAGGCGACCGTGTCCTGGCGCCCAGCCAGCTCTGGTCTAATGTATCCCCGGTAGCTGTCAGACTTCCACCGCCCGATCCTCTGTATTCTGGGTATTGGGAGCCCCAGGCGTGAGGGCTCAGTTGCTGCCCCGATGCGAAACGAATGTGTCCCGTACTGTCCCTCCTCCATCCCTAGCTCCCTGAGGCATATGCGGAAGACGCACAGGAACTGGAATCGTGAAACTGCCCCCCCATCCTCATGCACCAGCAGTGGACCCCCTTCCTTTGGCCTGCGGATCAGTTAATCCCCTACTGCTTTTACCGGGCAGGTCGCGTTCCCTGGTAAGCCCTTCAGCTTCACGCTTCACGCTTCACGCCCCCCTTCCTGCCTGATCTGTCTTTGACTTGCGAATTAGCAGGCTCAGCGCCCCTCCTGCCAACCTTACAGCTGCCAGCTGCAAGCCCCCCCCCCCTCCTTGTTTGGGCGCGCAAACCAGCTCCCCCACCCGCATCGCTGCGAAGAATGCCACCACGAATGTGGCCCTATAGAGCGTGGCTTCAAAGCTGGAGGAACATACCACCTCCGTGACGCGCACCAAGCCACCTAGGATCGCTAGTGTCACTGGTCGTCTGCTATCCCTGAAGGTTGCTCCCCTAACCATGCCTGCCAGCGCCCTTGTCACTATGAAATTCTTGGTCGCGTCACCCCTGCCGTTCAGCTTTGAGAAGAAGGATATCCCTGCCAACCTTTTACCGATGGTCCCTCCCACCAAACCCTTGTCTTTTAACCCTAACATGTAGCTGAGCAGTGTGCCCGTGTCTGAGGAATTCGCTCCCACTGCCTCTACGTATGCTATGAAATCCCGCCATGCCGCTGTGTACGCCCTCCACGTACCCGGGGCGAGTGATGCCCTGACTAACTCCATCACGCTACTGTCCCCAGCTCCCACAAGGCCGCTGGGCACCGCTCGCCGTGAATCTCCGCCCTTGGTGCCAAGCTCCGAAACCGCTCCATCTGCAAACGTGATAATGCATCAGCTATGCTGTTCTCCACCCCTGGTACATGCCTGGCCCTGAATGCGATGTTCAGCTGCAGACACCGCAGCCCGAATTGCCGCAGTAGCGCCAGCACCTGTGAGGACCGTGATCTGAAGTTGTTCACTGCCGCCACTACGCCCATATTGTCTGACCAAAACGTAACCTCTCGGTTTGCGAACCGGGATCCCCACAAATGCACAGCAACTAGTAGTGGGATCAGTTCAAGGAACGTCAGATTTTTGACAAGGTGGGTCCCTCTCCATTCTGCCGGCCATGCCTCTGCGCACCAAGCCCCCCTGAAATATGCGCCAAAACCCACTGCTCCAGAGGCGTCGGTGAAGAGCTGCAGCTCGGTGTTCCGAACCGGCCGCCCCTCCATAACGTTCTTCCGTTGTATTTACCCAAGAATTCGAGCCACACCGCTAAATCCCTCCGGATCTCCGCTGTGACTCGAATGAAGTGGGTGGGGTGTTTTACTCCTGCTGTGGCTGCAGACAACCGCCTGGAAAACACCCTCCCTACTGGCATGATCCGTGCTGCAAACACCAAGTGTCCCGTCAGGGACTGAAAATGCCGTAGTAAGGTCTTTCTCAGTTGGATAAACTCTTTAATCATCCTTTCTAGCGCTAAATCTTTTTTACATCCTTTCTAGCTCTACAGGCTTTCAATGACATCACATCCGTTCTCCCCCAAGCCTCTGTCACATGGTACAGTGGCGTCTGCCTTTAGTCTAAATCGGCTAGATCCGCGATTTTCAGATTATCCCGGTTATGTGCGATTTTGTGTCGTTTTCGCCCGGAGTGAACTGCGTTATTTTCGCGCTCGTGATATTAGCATTTTATTCTCGCTGTCTGCAATACTGCAATGCCGTGTAAAAACTCAGGGGGGCGTTTGCGAGCTGTTGTCTTGGAAGTCTAATACCTTCGCGGTTCAACCTACGTCAGTACACAGTCTGTGTGTGCGCGCGCAGTAATTGTAAATTTGTATATTTAATGTATACATGCATTTGCAGTGTTGTTCTGCTGTACAGTACAGTATGTCTCATTTGAAAATTGTTGAAATGCATAGGCGTGTATTGTACTGTAACTGTGTCACATTTCGGCATATACAGCGCTCTCCCCTCGCTCGAGATAATTAACTGCACTGCAGGGTATTTCAACTTATCTTCTGTGCAATGCAGTACTGTACATCTCTCCCACACCATTCCTTCGAACGTGTGTCTGGTTTCAATCACATTCCTGCTTGACAGCAGGAATTTACTGCGCATGCGCCTGTAACTTCGCCCACCACTGCTTGCTAGAGTGTGTGAATAAAAAAAAAGTTTATTGTAATTTTTTTATTTTCTCCATAAGCCTGCAAAAACCATCTTACTGTATTACGATATTCAATCTGTGCTGTACAGTAGCTTTTGTCTGCGACCTTGTGCGTTTGACTGCACATGGTTGATTTGTGTGCTTTTTATGTACTGTATTTGGGGGTGTATTATTATGATGAACTGCCTTTTGAAATTAAAGTATGTATTTAGCTTTGAACTTCATGCGCCTGTCTTTAATTTTTGGAATCTTGCCATTGTGTTTTGAATCCGTCCATAGCCGAGCTTGAAAGCCTCACTGCGCCTGCGTGTAATCCTTCTTCAGATGGAAGCTTAGCTGCTTACTGCGCATGAATCACCCAACCACCCCCTCTCCACAGAGTCATTCGACAGACACCTGAACAAAGTCATTCATTTTCTGAAGTTAGTCATTGTGTTTTTAATCCGTCCCTAGCCGAGCGTCAATCGCCTCACTGCGCCTGCGTGTACTCTAAGCCTCTTGGAGATGGGAGCTAGCTGCTTACTGCGCATGAGTCACCCAACTCCCCCCCCCCCTCTCCACAGAGTCGTTAATTTTCTGAATCTTGCCATTGTGTTCCTTATCCGTCCATAGCCGAGCTACAGTACAAAGCCTCACTGCGCCTGTGTGTGATCCTTTTTTAGATGGGAGCTATTTAGCTGCTTAGCTGCTTACTGCGCATGAGTCACCCAACCCCCCCCCCCCCTCTCCACAGAGTCGTTAATTTTCTGAATCTTGCCATTGTGTTCTTAATCCGTCCATAGCCGAGCTACAGTACAAAGCCTCACTGCGCCTGCGTGTAATTCTCTTTGAGACGGGAGCTTTGAGGCTTTGTTTATGGCAATGTTTTGGAAAATCCCTTCTTGAATTTGATTTGCACAGAGCATCACCTTGATATTATAATAATAATAGCATGTTTTTGTATAGCGCTGTTAGTTACAGTATACGTAGCGCTTTGCAGAGACATTTTGCAAGCACAGGTCCCTCCCTGTCCCGTGGAGCTCACAATCTACTGTATGTTTTTGGTGCCTGAGGCACAGGGAGATAAAGTGACTTGCTTTTTATGTACTGTATTTGTAAACATCTTCTTCCAAATAAATAGTGGTTCGCTCTCAGCAGCAGCAATGCTCTGGGAAGCGCACAAAGCTACCATCAGGGGAGACCTTATTTCACTTGCCTCCCACAAGAAGAAAATGGAACTCAAAGCACAAAAAGAACTCAGAGAGAAGATCCTGGCCCTAGAACTCCAACATAAGCAGACCCCATCAAAAAAAGTGTTCATAACCTTAGATAAAACAAGAACAGAACTTAAACTATTGCAGCTTGACGAGGTAGATAGGGCGCTGAAATGGACTAACCAAAAGTTCTACGACAGGGGCAATAAAGCAGACAAACTCCTGGCCTCAAAACTTAGAGGTGTAAAAGCCAAAGCCCAGATCACAAAAATATGCACCAGAAACGGGCAACTAACCTATAACGAGAAAGAAATAGTGCAGGAATTTGCAAAATTCTACGAAGAACTTTACAACCTCCACCCCCACGGCCAGGACGAGGACAGTGCCAAAATAGCCGCAGAATACCTAACTCAATGCAACCTCCCATCATTTTCAGCGGAAGAGCTTGAGTTCCTTAATCAAAAAATAACTCAGGAAGAGCTGTCCCAAGCCATTAGATCTCTCAAAATAGCTAAGACACCGGGCCCAGATGGGTTCTCTAATGCATATTATAAAAAGTTCGCAGCATCCCTCTCCCCTTACCTATTGGATATGTTCAATTCTTTCTTAGAGGGGAACCAATCCCAGGTACAATTTCGGCCGCCAACCTCGCCATCATCCACAAGGAAGGAAGGGATCCACTACAATGCGGTAGCTATAGACCAATCTCCCTACTCAACACAGACCTCAAGCTTTTCAGCAAGATCCTAGCAAACAGACTGAACCCTATTCTCCCCAGATTGATTCATATAGACCAAGCGGGCTTTGTGTCAGGAAGACAGGCCTCTGACAACACCCGCATAATTATCGATATTATAGACCATGTCCACCTTAACAAGTCCCAGGCCATGATCTTAAGCCTCGATGCCGAAAAGGCATTTGACCGAAACAAATGGTCCTTTCTCGACCAAACCATGCTTCGGTTTGGCTTCTCGGGACCGTTCCTCGAGGGGGTACGAGCCCTCTACAACAACCCCACCGCCCTCCTAAAACTCCCGGGCGGGCACTCCAACCCAATAGCAATAAAAAATGGAACCAGGCAGGGTTGCCCTCTATCCCCTCTACTATTTGCCATATCGATAGAACCATTGGCAGCCCGGATCAGAGCCGAACCCAGCATAAAAGGCATCCCAATTGCAGATAGGGAGTATAAAATCTCCCTCTTTGCCGACGATGTCATCTTGACCCTAGCCAACCCACATACCTCCCTTCCCAATCTGCAGAAACTGTTGGACCAATTTAGTCTAGTGTCCGACTATAAAATAAATACGAACAAGTCCGAAGCGCTCAACATTTCCCTCCCAGACCCTACATGGAAATTTCTGCAAGCCAACTATAAATATAAATGGAATAACTCCCACATTAAATACCTAGGAATAAAAATAGCTAGCTCATACAGCGCTCTATATCAAGCTAATTACCCCCCCCCCCTGTTCCGCCAGATCAAAAGAGACCTGGATACTTGGCATACCCACCAGATCTCCTGGTTTGGAAGAATTGTGTCCACTAAAATGAACATCCTCCCCCGCTTACTCTATTATTTTCAAACTCTCCCAGTCCCGTTAGTAGAACTAGGAAATATGCAGGCTCATATCCTCCGTTTTATATGGAGGCAGCGCAGACCAAGGGTGCCGAGATCGGTGCTGCTGGCTTCTAGGATGAGAGGAGGCTTGGGGGCTCCGGACGTGGTCAGATATTACCAGGTCGCCCCGCTGAGGCAGGCTGCGGTCTGGAATAATCCCCCGACCTCCAACTGCTGGTTGGCGATAGAAACCCACAACACGGCCCCCACCCCCCTCCCGGCCTTACTATGGTCTCAGGCTCACAAAGAAAGGAGGCCCCTGAGACTTGAGCTTGGGGCGATGAGGTGCACGTGGTCTACTTGGACTAAAACCAAATGGAAACATGGCCTAGCTTCATCCCCCTCACAACTCACCCCCATCTTCGGGAACCCGGACTTCCCACCCTGGTGCTCCCGTACCCAATTTGGTCAATTCCAGGACCTAAACATCAGAGTGGTTGCGGATCTGCTGGAAGGCGATGAGGTTCTGTCCTTCCAAGAGCTCAAAAACAAATTCTCCTCCCCAGACCTCCCCATCTTCAAATACCTTCAGATAAGGCACTTCCTGAGAGCCCTATCCCCAAACCATAAATTCCCAGCGCGCACCAGATTCGAAACACTCTGCCTAAAGGGGGAATACCAGAGAGGATTAATCTCCGAAATTTATAGAATAATAGAGGCCTCCCACCCCCCCCCCCCCTCGCATTCATATATGCAAAAATGGAGTGCTGACTTAAAGACTGGGAGGATATCTGGGAAGCTGCCACCAAAACATCAATTAGTACTATCACCAAAGAAAATATATATAAAATTCTATTCCAATGGTACCTAACCCCGAGTAGACTGAGACAGATCTTCCCAGGCACTACAGATGTGTGCTGGAGAGGATGTGGTCAAAGGGGGGACATGCCCCATATTTGGTGGGCATGCCCAGAGATCCAGAGGTTCTGGACCAGGATCCAGAGTCTCTTGATTGAAACCCTAGGACTGGAGGTCCCCCTGGACCCCCTAACGTACGTGCTGGGAAAACCAATTGAAGACCTCCCCGCCCCTTTGGCCAGACTGACCTCGGCCATCCTAACGGCCTCTAGATGCTGTATTGCGGCGGCCTGGAAACAAATAAAAGCCCCCTCCAGAAGAACAATAATAAAGAGAATAGATATGGCCATGAACATGGAGAGACTGACAGTCATGTTGAAGCAGAGAATGCCTCAATTTTATAAAACCTGGGAACCCTGGCCAGGCTCAGGCGCTCCGTCACTATTACTAGCCCTGGTCCAACTCTGATTCCCCTGGGCTGGGGGGCCCGGGTGTCCCACCCACCACAATCCCCGCTCCCTCTCCCTACTTCCCCCCTCCCCCCTCTTCATCCCCATGGCGTTCCCAACTATCCACCCGACCCTCGTCGTTCCCTATCTTTACACTACAAAAAAGAAGAAAAAAGGTTTATTGAGTGTCTCAAAGTACTTCACTGTAGTATGCCTATGTCCCAAAATTATTTACCATGCTGTGAATGTTATCTTTATTTTCTACATGTATGTACCTTGTAAGATGCCAATAAAGAAAAAAACAGATTTAAATTAAAAAAAAGAAGGCAATGAAAAAAATTGCAGTAAAAAAAAAAAAAAAAGCCTTCGTCTCTGCACCCATCCTACGTCATCCTGATACCTCTCTTCCCTTCACATTGGAAGTTGACGCCTCGGACATGGGAGCCAGTGCAGTTCTTTCTCAGCGATCCTCTCCCCAAGAAAAACTCCATCCCTGTGGTTTTTGTTCTCTGAAATGCTCGTCTGCCGAGAGAAATTATGATGTTGGGAATCGTGAGCTATTGGCCATTAAATTGGCTCTTCAGGAGTGAAGGCATCTTTTAGAAGGTACCAAGGAGCCTTTTGCCATCCTCACCAACCACAAAAATTTGCTGTATATCGAGGGGGTCGACGGTTAGGATCCCGTCAGGCTTGTTGGTCTCTTTTTTTTTCCCGTTTCAACTATACCATTTCGTATATTCCGGGTACCAAAAATATCAAAGCAGGCGCTCTCTCTCTCTCCAGTTCGCCACAGAGAACGAATCCAATGAGTCCACGGAACCTATTCTTCCTGCCAAGTGCATATTCCCTGGAAGGTTGAGAGAATTCGTCAGTTTCACAAACTTTTCATATTCCCTGGAAGGTTGAGAGAATTCGTCAGTTTCACAAACTTTTAATTTTAGCACCTTTATAGTTGTTAAGCGCCTTTCCAAGTCACTGGGTTTCGCATAATCTCTGCCAATAATTTTGATGTGTTGGATGAAATCAACAAAGCCCAGGTTCACATTGCCAGCAGGTTCAAAGTACCAGAGGGATGCTTATACGCAGCTCCACGATTTCGCCACAAGATCTTACTTTGGGGACATTCTTCTAGATCGGCTGGTCATCCAGGCTTCAAGAGGACAGCGGATCTTATTAAACGGACCTTTTGGTGGTCTAAGATGAACAAGGACATTTTTTATTTCACTAGTGCTTGTCCAGTATGTGCCCAGAGTAAATCTGCCCATCACAAACCTTCGGGTCTTCTCATGCCTCTTCCCATTCCGGAGCAACCTTGGAAACACATCTCTATGGACTTCATTGTCGAACTTCCAAATTCTAAGGGAATGAATACCATTCTTGTTGTTGTAGACAGATTTTCTAAACACTAACACTTTATTCCCCTGAAGGGTCTTCCTAATTCTGCTACTTTGGCCGATATTTTTTCCAAGGAAATTTTCAGATTACACGGTGTTTCCATTTCTATTGTTTCTGACAGAAGTTCTCAATTCATCTCTAAGTTCTGGCGTGCGTTTTCCCAGAGACTTGGGATTTCCCTTCTATTTTCTTCTGGATATCACCCTCAGACCAATGGTCAGACGGAAAGGATGAATCAGACCTTAGAGCAGTATCTCAGATGTTTCGTCTCCGAATCTCAAGACAACTGGGTGGATCTGTTACCATGGGCCGAATTTGCTATCAACTCTCTTTAAAATGAATCTACGCAAGAGTCCCCTTTCTTCATTAATTTTGCTTTTCACCCTATCAGTCTTCCCCTCTCCTCCCCCCCTTCTGGCGTTCCTGCAGCGGACTCTCATGTTTCTGCCATTCAGAATTCTTGAAGGAGGATCCTTAAGACCTACATACTGCCGTCTCAAGACAAAAAACAAAGGCAGATCGACGTCGTCAACTGGCCCCTTCGTTCAAACCCGGAGACAGAGTGTGGTTGTCCTCAAAAAATATAAGGCTCAAGACCCCGTCTCCCAAGTTGTCTCCGAGATTTTTGGGTCCTTTCAAGATTTTAGAGAAGATAAATCCGGTCGCATACCGGTTGGCACTTCCTCCCACCATGAGGATTCCTTCCGTATTCCATGTATCCCTACTCAAACCATTCATCCAGAACTCTCACTTCCCGGACCGTTTCCGAAAACCCAACCCGGTGACCACCCTCGGACAGCAAGAATACAAAATTCACTCCATAATTGACTCCCGTTGGTCCAGAAATAAACTACAGTTCCTCGTCCATTGGAAGGGATATGGCCCAGAGGAGCGTTCATGGATTCCATCACGTCACATTCATGCACCCAGACTCCTCCGGAAATTCCATCAGAAATTTCCCCAGAAGCCATGGCAGGATCGCCCAGAGATCGATCCTCAAGGGGGGGATACTGTGACAGTTCAGGGAATTCCTTCCTCTCCACATGTCCCTGGCACTACGCTTCCCCCTGCCTCTGATATCCCTTTTTTGCCTCCTCGCTCTGTTTCCCCTTCCTCCTTCCACATCCGTCCCTCTGCGGCATCCCCTGATGCTCTCCCAGCATCTGCGCGCGTTCCCCACAGGGCGCACGCATGTTCGCAAACTCCCGATCCCCTCCGCAGTACTCCCTGCTCGCGGCCTCCCTCTGTCTCCCCTCCGGTCCCATTACCTCCTGCAGTCTCCCCTCCGGTTCTCTCTCCTCCCTCAGCGGGTGCCCCTGCAGCATGGTGCTCCGCGCGCCTCTTGACACAGCCTGTGCGTGCGCACCCTAGCCTTACAGAGGGCAGGCGCACACGCTCCTCTTGTAAACCTTCCCAGACCTCTGGCTCCGCCTCCCATGCTGTACATGCTATCTCTCTCTCTTGTTCACCTGTCTCCTCCCTCTCTCCTTCTCACCTATCCCTGCTGCCTCTCACTTCACCCTCTGCTCCTCCTCTCTCTCCCATTGGTGTTCCCTCCTTTATAACCCCTATCTGTCCTCTAGCTCATTGCTCTGCATAGCTTCTTGTAAGCTCTGTGTGTGCAGTCCTATGCTTGGCTCTCCTGTGTCTTTCAGTGTTTGTTTCTGCTCCTGCTTACCCTTGGATCTCCCTGACTTGAACTCTGCTTTGTACTGGATTACCCTACTCTCTCCTGCCCTTGAACCCTGCTTACGGATACAACCTTGCTGCCTTCTGTTATCCCTGGACTCTGGCTTATGGACATCACTATCCTGCTCTCTATTGCCCTAGACTCTGGCACACGGACATCACTATCCGAACTCTGAATCCCAAGGCGTTGTATGTATACCTTAACCATCTTTCTCCAGGCTTGACAACGCACTACCACACTCCGGGCATGCCCTCACTGCTGTGGGTGCGTGTGTTAACCCTACCCACCTCAATACTGGGGACTGGCCAGGTCTGCGGGCATACAGGCGTTACAGTGCTGGAGTGAGTAAACAGCGCTAAACTTTGGCAAAAAAACCTGAAGGGGCTAAAATCCAAGCGGCAGCCGGGCAGTGCACTTGACATACATCTGGGACCTGTACCCGGAACTAAGACGTGTCGGGAAGCAAAGACGGTGCCCTTGAATGACGGGTCTTTCTGATCACCGGTGGATGCTGGATCCCGCTGTCTTTTGGAGAAGGAACCTATGTGAATGTTGCTCCAGTTGGTAACATGTGCCGAAATTCATGTATTGCCTGATAACATCACCTTTATGTACGTGCATTTATCACCACCTTCACCTTATTTCAATATAATTTGAATTGATTACACTATGAGGTGTGTGCTGTTTGTTCTTTTTTTCCTTTACCAGTCATATCGGATGCTGAGCCATCTGAAGCAGGACAGCAGCAGGCTCTATTATTATTAAGGTTTTTTCCTTATTCTATTATCACAATTCACTTTATGGTTATATCTTTAGTATTCACTAATACATCACTGTAATTATTATACTATATGACACACTCAGTCATCACTTATTAGTTATATTTAACTATTATGGTTGAAGGTTAATTTTATTCACTTAAAAAATATATATAATTAGTAGCACAGATTTTTTCACTTTTCACTTTTGTCCTTATGGGAAATGCCTTCTGCGTTGGGCTGGGATCGTGCTTGGCCATACTTGGGCCGTGGTCCACCCGCTACAAGTGATGCACAGGGAGAACTTGGATCGTGCTACAGCTGAGTAAAGGAAATGCTTGAATAACTTTAGTGGTCCCCTTGCTTAGCAGATATCAATGTATTTCACTAAAACAATGGAATGTGGACGAGAGAGCAAAGACTCAAGGACAAGATAGGCAGTTTAGTTACAATAACAAACAGAACAGTGTTTAAAGATAGAATTTACAAGGAACTGGTGACACGTGGTCATGCTTTGGTCCTTTATCATTGAGCCTTTAGATACACTGCTCTTGGACTTCTTTTCTCTTGGATAAACCCCTACTAACCTGGGTGTGTTGACACTCAGATTACCAAATGATTGACTATTGCTAACAAGCAAGCATTCATTTCTGACATAGATGAGATAATCTTACTTCTAAAGAATGTAATATTTTGCATAATTTAGAAAAGATTACTCTGATTTTTAAACATGCGGATAAAGGAGGAATGTTAGTTATTTTCAATCAAATTAATTATGTGAAAGAATGTACCAGAAAAATGATATAGATTTCAATTTTTATAATTTCCTACCCAGAGACCCCACAAAATCAAGACATAATAAAATTAACTATTTGGTACAAATGTATTGGATAATCAGTGTACAGATGCAACGGCCATTATTCGAACAAATCACGGGGCTGTTTTCGCGTGCGCTGCTGTACTCCACGCTGCATTAATGCGGCCAATCATCTCAGGCACACGTGTTTATCGCGGCTGCTTTGTTTGAATTTCATGGATTGTGTGCAATTAAATAAAATGAATGAATTGTAATGTTTACAGTACTGTGCTACTGTGTAAATTTCAGGTGTTTAAAAACCAGAACACTATTATGTCATTTTCGGCACTCACCTGCACTCGCTTCTTAAGGCGGTACGGTTGGAAGAAATCGCGCGCCATCACATGGGTATTCCGAGGAATACACTGCGTGAAGTGTTCGAATAACGGCAGCTGCATCTGTATATCATATAAGCAGTGCCGTCTTAACGCATGGGCACGCTGGGCAGTTGCCCGGGGGCCCCACGAGAATAGGGGCCCCATGCTAATCTATGCACAGACCGGAATTTAACACTAATTTTCCGATCACCCGCCTCAACATTCAAATCTCCCGCTAACTCGGTAGAAGGAGAAAAATTACGACTTGTAGCGGAGACTTGGCATGTCTGCATTTGCGAGATAAATGTTGCCGTTTTTATTGCTTGCAATACTATGGAAGCAGAATATTGTAACGGATTCACGGGAGGCAATTAACGGTTTTGTTGGAGGTATCAATAAATATAAGTTTATTTTATCGATAATTTACATTTTTATTCCTGTGAGTGGTTGTGTAGGCAGGGCCCAGTGCACTGCTTTGCCCGGGAGCCTATAACGCTGTTAAGACGGCCCTGCATATAAGGTGTATAAAATTGTCACACCGCCAACAGGACTCCCTATAATTGTATACATAGGCTCCACTTTGGAACCTTTTTCGTGGTATATTGACCAATTTTTGTACTTCAAGGTACAAAAATGATCAGTGTATGTTGGAGATTCATCGCACATAATAGAGAAACTCCAAATTATTTTAACTTATTCTATTACTTTTTTTATACACCCTGCATACAGATGCCCTATATACTAACATACCGCATGATAAACCAAAAGAAGTTATGCAAGATGTATAGAAGGATAGAATAGATAGTTCACCTTCTACCTTCCTTGTTTAGATATTAGAATTCTTGTTAACTAAAAATTTTCTTAGATTTCATAAGCAATACATTGTATGTTCTGCAGAAAATAAGGAGTCACTATGGTGTTGTCATGCTGCGCTCACCACAAACAGGACGGAAGACCGCGGGGCTGAGGTGGGGTATGTATAGGCACCGACCCACAACCACGCAGTCCTGTCCGGAGTGCGTAGTCCTAGTCGTACCGCGTCGTAGGGTTGGAGAGGTCAGGGTAGTCAGGGTACTTGCCGTGTTCCAGGGTTGGAGAGTCCGGGTAGGTAGAGTTTCGTAGCCAAGGTCCTGGGTAATAGAAGGTAGAGTAGTCGAGTAACGAAGCCGGGGTCAAAGCGCTGGAGAGTGTAGAAATCCAAGAACAGGCAGGGTCAAACAGGGCAGACAGGTTCAAGACAAGACTAAACAGCAGCGGTGAGCACAATGCATAAACAGGAGTTTATGCTCAGCAATGAAGGACAGGCAGAAGCAGGTATATATGTGGGAAGGGTCCAATTACCTTGCAGGGGTGTGTACTGGTCCACCAATGGTGTCAGAGAGACACTGATCAAAAACAGCTTGTAATTAGGCTTTCCTGATGCTAGGTCTGGTTGCCTGGCAACCCGCGCGCGTGCGCGATGTGCGTCGCGACGTGATGACGTCATGCGGTTCACTCAGCAAGTCTCCGCCTGTGGGAGGCTCCAGCAGCTCCCTCACGTTCTCCTGCTTCCTGGTTGCCGAGCAACCCGTGCGCGTGCGCGCTGCGTCTCGCAGAGCTCCGCCATCACGACGCTGCGCCTGCACTGCCCTGGCAGTGCGTGGGCGCATGACTCTGCCCCGTGGTGCTTCCCTGAGTCGGTCTCCGCGCGGATCAGAGGCAAGTGTGACAAGTGTGGGGGGGGGGGGGGGAAGAAGTCTTTCCTCCATTTGAGCCACACTTTAAATACATTATGGTGGGTAAAAAAAGTGGCAAAGCCCTCCACCATATATTGTACAGCAAATAAAAATATCACTTTTTAGCATATTCACAAGTCTCAGACAGGTTTGCAACCCTGTTTTGCGCCATTATCTCTTAGCATACAGTGCTTCCACTGCACCCATTGATTCTGGGAAATGACATGCAAATGAGCACACAGTGTTACCTTTTGCTTCTAATCTATTTTAACATGGAGCCCTATAAGTTTATGCCTGCCATGTTGCATAGCTTTACAGCACAGCCTGGGTTAAAGAATTGCATAGCCAGTAAACCTACTGCCAGACTATACAAGTGTAGCCCTGCTTCCTATCACTATCAAGCTGCTACTATGTGCTGTGTTACCTGCTGGCTCACAAGGCCTAAGTCTCTGCCACGGAGAGCCTGGGGTGCCCGCAATATATATATCAAGTGCAGCGCCTCCACCTGCGACAGATCCCACCAAAGGGGGAGTGAGTCTTCGCAGGACGTATATGCAAGAATTACACTTACACAGCCAAGTTCTAAAACCAATCTCTTTTACTGGCAGGTCAAACTCACGGTACATTACATGCCATGACAGTCCGGTATACAGGTACACATTATGTAACACGCCACGGCGGACGTCACCATCACTTGCGCCTCGGCGGACGCCAACAATAACTTGCGCCTCGGCGGACGCCAACAACAATCCCCCAATCCCGCCACCGGGTGAGCCCACCCCGTGTCCAATTATACTGCTCAGTCCTCCCGCTCACAACAGGCCCTATGTGTGTGTATGGGTGACTGCGCAGCCACTATGTCTTGGGTGAATGAAAGATACAGTTGGTGCACTTCATGAAATACCTGCCGAGCACTCCGGTGCTCGGAACTGCCACGATCTTCAAAAGGGTCTCTGTGTGTCGACACCGCTCTATCTCTCTTTTTTCTCCCTAGGGTCCGGGGCGCTCCCTCTCGGACTCTGGCACTCCCAAGGGGTCTGAGCCCAGACCTTCCTCTCGACAGAATAGTCCCGGGCAAAACTAGCAGTACGGGGGCAGGAACCTTACTAAGGCGGTCCCTAGCTCAGCTTGTCTCTAAGGTGACTCAGGGCTAGCTGGGCCTGGGGCACCTGGCCTGCGCCGGGGTGGTACAACCTCCCCTCGCAGTCTCTCCATCTCCTCGCCTCTCCAATCAGCTCTGTCTCCACGTGCGCGCAACCACTGCCTATATCTCTGGCAACTCCTCCGCCCATAGGCTAGACGCTCTCACCTGACCCTCCCCGCAGGGCTGCTGGGTCAAGGGACTGCTTCTCTCCCTCCAAATACACTCTCCTCCTTCGCGGGCTTTGGCAACTACTCTTTGCAAGCGCAACCTTCCGTTCTTTGCGGTGAATCAGGGGTCACGGCTACACAAGTTTCGCCAGCATATTAATAAACATGTTGATTGTTTAATATTAACAATAGATTATGATGCATCTAAGATAGCCTTTTTGGACCTGACTGGAAAGACAAACAATGACAAGTTGGAGACCATAATCTATAGAAAGCCACACATAGTAAACTCTTCATTGCATTTTGCATCTGCTCATTCATCACATGTTAAAAGAAATATAACTTAAGGTCAATTCTTAAGACTTAAGAGAATATGTACACTTCTACAACACACGAATATCACTCAGAATCCTAACTGCTAGTTGAACAATTTATAGAGCGAGGATGTCTACCTCACTTAATCAATGGAACACTTTAAGAAATTATTACAGAAACAAAGAGGGGAGATTTAAAAAAAAAAAAAGCTCACAGTACAGATTCTACATTTATTAACAATTTCATTAAAAAACATTGGCATTTGCTTGACCGTGAAAATAAATTACATAATGTAGGGACCAAATGGCCCAGATTTACATATAGAACAGCCAGAAATATAGCTAATAGCTTGACTTCAAGTGACTTATAACCTCAACAAATCAACCCACAGCTATGAAAATCTCCAACAGGCAGCTATTGATGCGGACATTGCATTCAATCTAATCACATTTATGATACCAAAAATGTCCAACATCTTTCTACTGGAAAGAAGTATCATATATAGCAATTCATCATTAATTGCTCTAGTGCACATGTAATTTACATGCTTACTTGTCCATGTACATTCTTCTATATTGGTTGCACCTCACAAACTTTAAGTGAAAGAATTAGTGACCATAAGTCCGCTATTATAAATATTGCAAACATTTTAGGTACCAGCAGAGAAAAATAAAACCTGATGACAGAACATTTTTAAAGAAAAGGACATTCTTCATGATGCATGCTTAAATTTGCAGCACTAATCTACTAAAGAGAATAGTGCCGAAATGAGGAGTTGGAAATATTATCAAGAGGTTGCTAAAGAGATAGATACACTGGATGCAGGAATTCAGGGCATTCAGAGCATTAAGAACACAATGGCTTAAAAATGTGACTGAGTGTGTCATTCTAGGTTTATTTATTATAGCTTAATTAATGTTGTATGTACTGTATTTGTTGTATATATCCTGATTTATGCCTCTTTAAAGATTCAAATGTGTACAATCTATGACGCTTCTAAATAAGTGGATTGTAACTTCAGATATACACAGTTCTTGAGAATGCTAGATTACACGCCAAAACTGATTGGACATTTCTACATGGGATACTCAGAAACTGTAATGTTGGCTTTTAATGTGTCAGAATAAATATTTTTTTGAATTGTTTAATGTATTGACTGTCCATGCCAAGAGTATATGGTTTGCCACTCAACTACTACATGTAGCAAGACTTACAGTTCCCATGACCGCGAGAAGGTGTAAAGTGAAACCCGCATGAACACATTTTTTTGTCCTCACCTAGTCTGCGGCTTGGCTATGATCAGCCAGAATAATTATAATTATGCTAGTGCAGTTCAATATGTGTGGCTAGCTGGTGGCGCACTGAATATCTTTGCCTATGATACTCAGAGCCATAGTGTTTGCCACAGGGGAACCACAGATTGCAAATACTGTAAATGCTGTGAATTTACACTTGGTGTTTTGACTGCAGCAAGGACTGTAAGTCTTGCAACATCTGTACTGTAGTTAAACCTTTAGTTTTTTTTTCCAGAAGTGCTCTAGAATTCATTTACTGCGTACAGCATTGCACACAGTACGTTATCTGTGCCCATGCCTACCAGAAACAGCACAAGTGTTTCAATACAATGTAGCACTGTTCCCTCCTCCCCCCCAGTGGGCGATTGACAGCTTTTGCTACCTAGTGTGTGGTGCGATTACCTGTTAGGGCCAGGAGAGCTGAGTTTGATCTGCGATGGAGGGAGATCAGGACAGGCTTTGGTTCATTCTCTGAGCTTCTCAGGGTGCTTAGAGGCTCCAGCAGTAGCGGGCTCCAGGGTGTTGGGAGATCAGCCCCCACTATTGCATGCTTCTTCCCTCCTACCCAGGGACTGACACTTAGACAGGAGTATGATGAACAAAGGTATTTATTCAGCAATCACTTCAGATGTTCTTCATACAGCGGTGCAGGGTCTCAGAGGCTCCAGGCCTCTGGATGATGCTTGCCTCAGATATTACAGGGTATCTGTTGGTCTCATCAGATGTTCCCCCAGCCCCAGGGGCTGGGTTGTGGGCATGCTCATCCCACAATGGGAGAGACTCATAGCCCCACTGCTCTCTTCCTCCTCCAGAGCAGGACTGACTACATTTGGCACTGCCCCTCATCAGGAACCAGAAGGGGCTTACACAGGCCATGAGTCACCACCTCACTTCTGTCCATCAGAGAGGAGCATGTAGGGGGTTCACAAGCCCACAGAATTAACCTGTTACAGACTGCAGCTAGCAGGAACTTACATAACAGGGGGAAAGACAGGCAGACTAGACATACCCTGTTACACTCTCCTCTCGGTGAAATTCCATGGTCCCCACTGGAACAAAATTTATTGCACCATCTGTCAGTCTGGAACATGAAAGATAATACAGATGACATATCAATGGTACTCATAATCATAATTCATATACACAGTAGAACCCTTACCACCAGCGATGGATAGCAGCGATGGATACCTTACTAACTCTTCAACATCAAAAGTATGGACCACTACTTGTAATATTTGGGATCAGACTTATTTATAGCCCATCCCTCGAAGTCCTTGACCCGGGCATAGGGTCCACCAGTATCATGGCAAACCTCCACCCGATCTTTAAAAATACATGTCCCAGTAAGCCATTCCCTCATCACCTCACAGATCTTAGATTCAGTTATAGCAGTAAAAGAGATCCGAAGATTCCAGCGGTGCACAGCTTGTAGAAATGGGAGACCAGCAAGGTGTAGATTAAAAATAAAAATTTATTGAAAAAACATTTGGTAAGGGGGACACACTCTGACGCGTTTCGGACCTGCGTGGTCCTTAATCATAGAGCTGATTAGCGTCTCCATTGACCCCTATCTTATAGTGTGAGACCCCTCCTCCTTGCGTCATTGCGCTGTGTGTTTTGGCACGAAAAATCGCCAGTACAAAGCGATTAATGGTCTATACCTATCAGCTGTGTATGCGCGCGTGTTGGAGGGTGCAGTGAATACTAATTAGCCATGCGCTATTCCCTTCTGTCAACACATGCTGTGGGTTGCTAAGTGACCGCAGTAAACACTGCCTACATCATAGCGCTGCGTGTATCAGCGCAACCCCGATCAGTGATAGTAAGTTCCTGTCTGGTGACTGCGCATGTATGTTGGATACTAACTGGCATATAGATAGGTCATATGCAACCTCCTCATGTGCCCCAAATCATGTCTTATCTAAACAACCATAATAGATATATAAGAAATCATAATTCACCTCACATCACTCTACGCGGGGGGGGGGGGGAATGGAAAAGGAATAAGACAAGGGGGAGAAAAACAAGATCATGTGAACATCACCAATAAGTCACATACATATCAAACACAACAATAAACAATACATCAAAAAAGTTAAAAGTACTAAATTGCGAATCTTATATCCGCCGTGGAGGTATTCAGGTACCATGTGATATCATATCTTGTGATAAAGACATACATTGTTAGCATTGAAATTACTATCATCATACGAATTATAATTAACTCTTTATCCTTCCTGTACTCTGAATGTTGGACTAGTTTCTGCTTTTTGGGATATATACTTATGTGTATATGTGCATGCTGTGTACTGTATCACTGCGAGACATTGGGGATAAATACACTTAGCCTGAGGCACTAAATACCTTTATCGAACACTCCGTTCAGGGATAATTAAATACCCCAAACTACTAAAGTATGAATATATTTTGATATAATATTTAGTTATATCATTAGTTTATTTTAATTTAGGAAGTGTTTCAATTCCCAGTCCTGATTTATGCCCCTGGGTGCCATTGTCCCAAGGGCATAAATCCAGAACATTTCTCGACGGTTTAATAGTGCCTCCCTATTTCCTCCTCTAGGATGTATGGAGATCTTTTCAATAGCACTGTATGTAAGGGTTTTGATTGATCCCTGTTTACATGTATTAAAGTGACGCGCTACTGGGAAACGTTCATTTTTATTTCTGATACTGCGTATATGCTCTGTGATTCTCACTTTCACTGATCTAATCGTCCTGCCAATGTAGCCACTACCACATGCACATTTCAAGAGATAAATTACGAAATCAGTGTTGCATGTCATAAATGATTCAATCTTATAGATGTGACCAGTGTGTACATCCCTTAGGGATTTGACAGGTTCCGCATACCTACACAGGTTACAATTGCCACATTTAAAGAATCCCCTTGGTAGCTGTGTGTTGTTTTTCTTTTTTGAGCAGAATAAACTGGGGGATAAAGAGTTGCCGATGGTCTTTGCCTTCTTAAATACTATTCTAGGTTTGTGTATAGTATATGGATCTAATTCAGAATCCAATTGCAGAACCCCCCAGTGTTTTTGCAAAATGTGCCGTATTTGCTCTGCCTGTCTAGAGAAGGTGGTTATGAAGAGTGGGACCTGTGCTGCCTCTTCCTGTTTCAAGGACTTCCTAGGTTTCCTCTTTTTAATCAGATCATTGCGATCGGTCTTTAGGGAATTTTGGAAGGCATTCTCAAGGTCCCTCTCATCATAGCCACGCTCTCTAAACCTGCTCTTCAATTCATAAGCTTGTGCCAAGAAGGACTCATCAGTGGAGCATAATCTCCTCAGTCTTAAATATTGCCCTTTGGGTATGCCCTTAATCAGGGGTCTCGGGTGGGCACTGTTTGATCTGAGCAGAGAGTTTTTGGAATTAGCTTTCCTATAGATGCTGGTCTGCATTTGTTGTCCAACATCTATATACAGAGGCGGCACATTTTATTTGAGTGCGGATAGCTCCGCAAGCCTGGGGATGCCCCGGCATGCTAGCCGCACTCCCTCGGCGTGCCGCGCGTCATCGCCGCGCGGTCACGCGTCATCGGGAGCCTGCGCCCCCTGCACGCGTGTCCAGGGCTCCCCGAGGGAGCACTGGTGTCCCGCGATGTGGGGGACGGCGGCAGGGGGTTCCGGGGGACCCGGCGGACCCGGCAGCGGGAGGGAGAAAGCCCCGATCGGAGGGCGCTCCTCCGTGTCTTCGGCGCGCGGCCGGCACCCTCTGGCGCGCGCCAGGTTACTGCTGCGGCCGAGAACGGGCAAATGCTCGCATAAACTCAGCCGCAGCAGTATAGATGAAGATCTAGATAATCAATCTGTGAGTCACTGTAACAATGTGTGAATTTTAGATTATATGTATTTGCCCCAAGATATTCAAAAAACTCGTGTAAGGTGTCAGTGTCCCCATTCCAAATGATTAGTAAGTCGTCAATAAAGCGACGATAAAAAATAATATTATCTCTAAAGGGATTGTGGTCACCGAAAATGTGGGTAGATTCCCAAAATCCCATAAACAGGTTCGCGTATGAAGGTGCAAATGACGTGCCCATGGCTGTGCCTTGTGACTGTAAATAAAACTGTGCATCGTACATGAAATAGTTGTGCTGTAATAAAAAAGTGACTGAATCTAACAAAAAAGTGATTTGTGCCATATTCAAATTAGAGTGATTGAGAAAGTGACTAATAGCCCTCGTGCCCAAAGTGTGATCAATTATTGTGTATAAAGAAGTTACATCGAGGGTAACCCAAGTGTAACCTTTAAGCCAAGTGATTTTTTGAATATCTTGGAGCAAATCTGCGGAGTCTCTAAGATAGGCCGGTAATTCTTTGACTAAGGTTTGTAAGAAATAATCGACGTACCTAGATAGACCATCTCCCAAAGATCCAATACTCGATATAATAGGTCTGCCTGGAGGGCAGACCAGAGTCCTGTGGATCTTTGGGAGATGGTGAAAAATAGGCACGACCGGAAAAGAATTATATAAATAGGTTGACTCACGATTGTTGATCACTCCTAACTCTCTGCCCAGATCCAACAGATCATAAATTTCCCTTAGGTATATTTGAGTAGGGTCTTTGTCCAATTTGCAGTATGCCTGTGTATTTGACAATTGTCTAAGTGCTTCTGCATGATAGGCTGATGTGTGCATGATGACCACTGCTCCCCCTTTATCCGCATTTTTTATAATAATATCGGATCTCTTTTTAAGTGTATTAAGATTCATCCTATCCACTCAAGATAGGTTATCGAAAGAGGGAGCAGTGAACATGTAGCCTTTAGCCAAGGCCTGCAAATCCTGCTCTACAAGCCGTTCATACTGCACCGACACACTTTATTCGAGCAAATACCCAGTATGTACCTGGCAGATACCTGGAATGCGCCGCTCCTAACCTCTGACAAGCCCCGTTGCATTTGCCTTCCCAGCCTGGATTCATGCCTGGCTGATGGGCGGCTGATCTGTTAAATGATAATGATTAGGATTTAATAGGCTGCAATGCTTCGCGTGTCTATCAGATGGCATAAATTCATGAATTGTAATGCAGTATATATATATATATACTGTGCAGTATTGCAGCCAGCGGGAATAAAATGCTTCAATCCCTGCTGGAAAATAACTCAATGCACTCGGGCAGAAAACAGTCACAAACCTCAATACACCCTGGTATACCCGAATTCGTGGGACTAGCCGAGCTCGAATAAAGTGTGTCGCCAGTGTATGTTTGCAAATGAGGACCCTTTGAAAAGGATGGACAAAAAATGGACCTATTTCTAAATTGTGTATGTTTAGTGCCACTTAAGAACAAGAACTGTTCCTCCTCCCCAATGGAGTCTACCACTGTGTTATCTGTGTCTAGATCTGTCAAATCCTGTATGGCTACATATTCTTTGAAGGACAATCTATCTACCTGGGTCTCATCACCTGTGCGTGGGGGGTCCAGAAGGCCCCCCTCACACAGGGGCTATTAGTCACTTTCTCAATCACTCTAATTTGAATATGGCACAAATCACTTTTTTGTTAGATTCAGTCACTTTTTTATTACAGCACAACTATTTTATGTACAATGCACAGTTTTATTTACAGTCACAAGGCACAGCCATGGGCACGTAATTTGCACCTTCATACGCGAACCTGTTTATGGGATTTTGGGAATCTACCCACATTTTCGGTGATCACAATCCCTTTAGAGATAATATTATTTTTTATCGTCGCTTTATTGACGACTTACTAATCATTTGGAATGGGGACACTGACACCTTACACGAGTTTTTTGAATATCTTGGGGCAAATACATATAATCTAAAATTCACACATTGTTACAGTGACTCACAGATTGATTATCTAGATCTTCATCTATATATAGATGTTGGACAACAAATTCAGACCAGCATCTATAGGAAAGCTAATTCCAAAAACTCTCTGCTCAGATCAAACAGTGCCCACCCGAGACCCCTGATTAAGGGCATACCCAAAGGGCAATATTTAAGACTGAGGAGATTATGCTCCACTGATGAGTCCTTCTTGGCACAAGCTGATGAATTGAAGAGCAGGTTTAGAGAGCGTGGCTATGATGAGAGGGACCTTGAGAATGCCTTCCAAAATTCCCTAAAGACCGATCGCAATGATCTGATTAAAAAGAGAAAACCTAGGAAGTCCTTGAAACAGGAAGAGGCAGCACAGGTCCCACTCTTCATAACCACCTTCTCTAGACAGGC
The DNA here is from genome assembly GCF_040206685.1 of Ascaphus truei. Lineage (NCBI taxonomy): Eukaryota > Metazoa > Chordata > Amphibia > Anura > Ascaphidae > Ascaphus > Ascaphus truei. The sequence continues at coordinate 386,067,215 of NC_134485.1, forward strand.
AGAGCAAATACGGCACATTTTTCAAAAACACTGGGGGGTTCTGCAATTGGATTCTGAATTAGATCCATATACTATACACAAACCTAGAATAGTATTTAAGAAGGCAAAGACCATCGGCAACTCTTTATCCCCCAGTTTATTCTGCTCAAAAAAGAAAAACAACACACAGCTACCAAGGGGATTCTTTAAATGTGGCAATTGTAACCTGTGTAGGTATGCGGAACCTGTCAAATCCCTAAGGGATGTACACACTGGTCACACCTATAAGATTGAATCATTTATGACATGCAACACTGATTTCGTAATTTATCTCTTGAAATGTGCATGCGGTAGTGGCTACATTGGCAGGACGATTAGATCAGTGAAAGTGAGAATCACAGAGCATATACGCAGTATCAGAAATAAAAATGAACGTTTCCCAGTAGCGCGTCACTTTAATACATGTAAACAGGGATCAATCAAAACCCTTACATACAGTGCTATTGAAAAGATCTCCATACATCCTAGAGGAGGAAATAGGGAGGCACTATTAAACCGTCGAGAAATGTTCTGGATTTATGCCCTTGGGACAATGGCACCCAGGGGCATAAATCAGGACTGGGAATTGAAACACTTCCTAAATTAAAATAAACTAATGATATAACTAAATATTATATCAAAATATATTCATACTTTAGTAGTTTGGGGTATTTAATTATCCCTGAACGGAGTGTTCGATAAAGGTATTTAGTGCCTCAGTCTAAGTGTATTTATCCCCAATGTCTCGCAGTGATACAGTACACAGCATGCACATATACACATAAGTATATATCCCAAAAAGCAGAAACTAGTCCAACATTCAGAGTACAGGAAGGATAAAGAGTTAATTATAATTCGTATGATGATAGTAATTTCAATGCTAACAATGTATGTCTTTATCACAAGATATGATATCACATGGTACCTGAATACCTCCACGGCGGATATAAGATTCGCAATTTAGTACTTTTAACTTTTTTGATGTATTGTTTATTGTTGTGTTTGATATGTATGTGACTTATTGGTGATGTTCACATGATCTTGTTTTTCTCCCCCTTGTCTTATTCCTTTTCCATTTCGCCCCCCCCCCCCCCGCGTAGAGTGATGTGAGGTGAATTATGATTTCTTATATATCTATTATGGTTGTTTAGATAAGACATGATTTGGGGCACATGAGGAGGTTGCATATGACCTATCTATATGCCAGTTAGTATCCAACATACATGCGCAGTCACCAGACAGGAACTTACTATCACTGATCGGGGTTGCGCTGATACACGCAGCGCTATGACGTAGGCAGTGTTTACAGCGGTCACTTAGCAACCCACAGCGTGTGTTGACAGAAGGGAAGAGCGCATGGCTAATTAATATTCACTGCACCTTCCAACACGCTGATCGGGGTTGCGCTGATACACGCAGCGCTATGACGTAGGCAGTGTTTACTGCGGTCACTTAGCAACCCACAGCGTGTGTTGACAGAAGGGAATAGCGCATGGCTAATTAGTATTCACTGCACCCTCCAACACGCGCGCATACACAGCTGATAGGTATAGACCATTAATCGCTTTGTACTGGCGATTTTTCGCGCCAAAACACACAGCGCAATGACGCAAGGGGGAGGGGTCTCACACTATAAGATAGGGGTCAATGGAGACGCGAATCAGCTCTATGATTAAGGACCACGCAGGTCCGAAACGCGTCAGAGTGTGTCCCCCTTACCAAATGTTTTTTCAATAAATTTTTATTTTTAATCTACACCTTGCTGGTCTCCCATTTCTACAAGCTGTGCACCGCTGGAATCTTCGGATCTCTTTTACTGCTATATTGTACACCGAGCGTGGATGCACGCACAGAAGAACAGCCATATGTGAGTATTGTATGTCTCCCTTCATTGAGACTGGATGACCGGTAACAGTGTAGCAACACAAGGGTCATGTAGGGCGCAATCCTACAAAGTAACGGTACGTTAACCCTCATTCATGTTATTTGTCATATGTGATAGATTCATGTACTAAGCACTGGGTCCAATACCTAGTTATGGTCATAGGCTGACTGCACAACCTAATAAGGACTATTATCTACTGAAATTCTGAACGAGATTGAGCACTGTTTTTGGGACCCTTAACCCATAACCACATATTAGATTCAGTTATATGTTCTTTATAACTGGTCCTGGACTGTAGATATTCTTTAACGGCTAACCCCAACCAATCATGCCATTTGTTTTCAATTTCTTGCATGTTGGGCTCTGGAACATATGGGAAGTTCTAACCATGGGACAACCGGTACCTATTCCGTATGGCTCTGTCTGCTCTGCTTAACCTCATGATTTTCCTGCCAGCTCCTTATCCAGGTAATACCCAAAACCCAAGGTCATTAGGGTCCTCCTTTTGATATAATATTATATAAAAATAGGCACAGCAGTAGAACTTTCAATAAGGGTGGTTACTTGAGTGATCGGACAGTCTTTTCCACCCGATATAGGGGCCTATGCAGAGAGCAGCGAATTTTAAAATTGGCGAATTTATTAAAAAGTAGCTTTTTTGGAGAGTTTTAATCTCCATACTGCTGCGGCACAGTTTATTCGAGCATTTGCCCGTTCTGTGCCGCAGCAGTAGCCTGGCGCGCGCCCGAGTGTGACGGGCGCGCGCCGAAGCAGCGGAAGAGCGCCCTCCGATCGGGGCGCTCTCCCTACCGCTGCCGGGTCCGCCGGGTCCCCCGGAACCCCCTGCCGCTGTCCCGCGATCGCGGGACACCAGGGCTCCCTCGGGGAGCCCCTGGACACGCGTGCAGGGGGCGCACGCTCCCGATGACGCGTGACCGCGCGTCTATGACGCGCGGCACGCCGAGGGGCGGCCACTAGCAAGCCGGGAGATTTCCCGGCTTGCGGTACCGACCACACTTCAATAAAGTGTGTCGGTAATGTATGCAGAAAAGTGCGAATTCTGCTATGTTTAACATGGATGCGTGTGGCGAGTTTAAATTGGCGAGATGCGCGCTTCAGAAATGTGTTAAAACAAATTCGCGCCTTTTTTTTTCCCTTTGCAATGGCCGCGAGCGGCAGTTTTTTTTTGCGAGGCAAAACGGAGACAATCGCGCCATTTTATTGGCGCGAACAGCCGCTAGATGCCGTTCGCGCCTCTCTGCATACGGATATTTTTAAAACTGGCGAGATTGAGGTTCTCGCCAGCCGCGAGGCGAGTTTTACAAATAGAAAAGAAAAATTGGCGCGTTTTTCGGAACTCGCCATTTTCGGCTGCTTTCTGCGCGATTTTCTCCAAAAAATGGCGAATTTCGAAATAGCGCTGCTCTCTGCATAGGCCCCATAGTCAATCTTCTAAATCCATGGAAGCTATATTGAACAAACACTGTGGCATTTTAGTTGGAGATCCTATTTTGGGTGGTCACCTTGAAAAATCACCCTCTATCATTCATAGTAATGCCAATAGTAACAAAAACATGTTGGCACCAACCAAGTTAAGATCTACATAAGGTTCTTTATGTGGCCCTAGACCTTTGTATAACTGTAGATGCAAAAGAAGAAGATGCATTACATACAGTACACATTTCTAGATGGCAAAATAGTTCAAGTCCTTTTTTAATGGAGAATCCTTAATTGTTAAGGGCTTTATAAACTGCCTTACCGCTTTTGAAGTTCTGGGTCCACATTTGAACAAGCAACCTGGTTTTATTTATAGGAAAGCTAAATATTTTAAGAACTTATTGGCCCCTAGTGATATTGGACCGAGTTTAAATGTACCAGTGGCAATGTCATGGTTAACATCTAAAATTGTGGGTAACTTTGGCTGTGGCAAGTCCAGGGCCTGCAGCCATCTGTACAGTGACAGAAAAAATATTATATCTTGTGTCACTAAAGAGCAGTTTACAGTTGAAGACTGCATATCGTGTAAAACCACCCACGTAGTATATATGTTTGAGTGCCCTTGTGGTCTCCAATATATTGGCCGTACAAAGCGTTTTCTAAAAAACAGAATAATGGACCATATAAGAAATATTAAAATTGGACTGGATAAACACAGTGTACCACATCACTTTAAAATACATCATCAGAGTGACCCCAGTTTTATGACCTATAAGGGGATTCAGGCGGTACACCCTATCAGAAGAGGAGGGGATAGATTAAAGTCCCTTTCCAAACAGGAATCATATTGGATATACAAAATGAAAACATTGGCCCTCAGGGGCCTGAATGAGAAATTAGACATTTGGTCACTTTATTAAAAAGAAATATGCTTCCTCTCAAATACGAATTCATACGTGTATACTGTATTTGAATCCATTTTAATTCAATTTTATTTTTGTGTTCTTGAAATTGACCAATATTGAATGTTTAATCATTTTATACTGAAGTATTTATATTTTAAAACCAAACAGCTCCATTCACTTTTAGTGGCTTAATTCTTGTCTCACTTACAGATGAGTAAATTTTTAGTATTGCCTATTTTTATGTTGCTAATATCTATTTCTTTTTTCCCAGCAACTTTTGAAGATTTATTGTATCTGGTTGCATTTGTTTTAATTTAAATGTTATTTTATGCTGTATAAATTAAAGGTTACTTAGTATTGTGGTTGTAATTTTAGTTAAGCAGTCATGCATCTGTGTTAGTAGCAGTTTAATTATGCCTAATGTACGTCTGTGTAGTATACGTGTTGATGTACTGGTTGGCTGATTGAGACCCCCTGAACAGCCAATCAGCAACTGGGTTAAATACTCCTTACCTGAATGCAGTAACTATTCCTGATTAAGTTAGTTTGACTAAGGAAACGCTTATAAGTGTAAACAAACAGTTTATTGGCATGTATTATCCCCCAGCTTACTCCCGTGACTTGTCCGATTAGCCTTCAGCTTTGGAACTGAGCCAGCGCGGGTTGGACGTGGTTCACAGCAAAACCCTGTGACGTCAGTGTGCTGCAAGTGGCGCCGTGGAGTCAGAGCTCATTCTGTGGGACTCCCCGAGAGCCGGTAGTTTATTGGGGTGGCATTGATACTGCTGAACTGGTACAGAGTTTGCCGCCTTAAAGGGACAGTACGCTTGTGAATCTTCAAGCAAGCAGACGTGTTCCTGGAATGAGTGTCCACACCAGAGCCCTGTTCAGCCTGTTTAAAGAACCTTTTGCAGTGACTGGAGCAGGAGAACCGTAGGATTAGCTGACGCTCACCAGATGTTTGTGATCTATCACTAGAGCGGTAACATGTACCCTGAACATGCCCTGTCCAACTGATTTGTCCTTGCTGTACGTGCATATTATACCACTTTAATATTTATAATTATATCTGCACTATTTTACACTATGAGAGGTCAAGCGCTGTCTTTTTTTCTTCAGATGTGATCTTTATGGTGTTGAGCCATCATACTGACGAGCAGGAGATCATCTCCCCATCACTTAAAAGGTTAAAAAGTATTTTTCTTTTGGTGCACATACTGTATATTGTTTAACCACTGGGTTTTATATAAGGTATTATATATAAGCACTGTCACATTCACATAAATTAATTTTACAATTTGTACTCAGTTTTCTTTTTATTTCTGCAGCTGTATATTGATCTTTATAATTCCATTTATAAATCACTAGCTGATATACCCGGCGTTGGCCTGGATTTACCCCCCTTGACAAGTGGGTTCCCCCCCTCCCTTAACACCTCCCCCCTCTTCACAGCTCCGTTCCCCCCTCCCCTCCTTCACAGCTGCGGTCTCTCCTCCCTGCACCCCACATGAGTTCCCCCCTGCACCTCACATCACTCTCTGCCCCCCCTGCACCTCACATCACTCTCTCCCCCCCCTGTACTGCACCGACACACTTTATTAGAGCAAATACCCAGTATATACCTGGCAGATACCTGGAATGCGCCGCTCCTCACCTCTGACAAGCCCCGTTGCGTTTGCCTTCCCAGCCTGGGTTCATGCCTGGCTGATGGGCGGCTGATCTGTTAAATGATAATGATTAGGATTTAATAGGCTGCAATGCTTCGCGTGTCTACCAGATGGCATAAATTCATGAATTGTAATGCAGTATATATATATATATACTGTGCAGTATTGCAGCCAGCGGGAATAAAATGCTTCAATCCCTGCCTGGAAAATACCTCAATGCACTCGGGCAGAAAACAGTCACAAACCTCAATACAACCGGGTATACCCGAATTCGTGGGACTAGCCAAGCTCAAATAAAGTGTGTCGCCAGTGTATTTCACTTCGGTCTCTCCCCCCTGCACCTCACATCAGTCTCTCCCCCCTGCACCACACATCACTCCCCCCCTGCCCCACACAGCACACTCCCCCCTGCACCTCACATCAGTTTACCCCCCTGCACCCCACAACACTCCCCACCTGCACCCCACATCATTGTCCCCTCCCTGTACCTGACATCACAGTCCCCCCCTGTACCTGACATCATAGTCCCCCCCCTGCATGACCCCCTGTCCTCGTTTCCCCCCCCCTGTCCCTGGCGCCCCTTCCCCTCCCCCCCGGTCCCTGGCATTCGTGCTCCCCCTCCTACCCTGGTCCCCTGCGCTCCCACGGGTGATGCGGTGAGTGTGGAGGCGGGTGATGCCCGCCGCTCGTTCCCCTCCCCCTCCGTCCCCGGCACTCCGCGGGTGAGGTGGTGAGTGGGGAGGCGGGTGATGCCGGATCTGCCGCTCGTTCCCCCCCCCTTTCTGTCCCCGGCGCTCCCGCGGGTGAGGCTGTGAGTGAGGAGGCAGTGCGGATGCGGCTTGATGCGGGAGCCGCCGCTCGTTCCCCCTCTACCCGGTCCCCGGCGCTGCAGCGGGTGAGGTGGGAGCTGGTGGCAATGTGAGGCGGGAGGGTGTAGGGTGTGAGGGGCGGTGGGTTGAGGTGAGGCGGCGTGCCTCTCGTGCTGGAGGGTGTCAGAGGCGGCGGGTTGAGGTTAGGCGTGGCGGCCGGGTGTGGGTGGTGTGACTGTCATGCCCTGCTGTGACATCAGCCCACCCCGCAGCCCGTCTTCCGGCCAATCACAGGGGGCACAAATATACACACAAACATTTTTTCAGTCTTATATATATAGATGGATACAATATTTGTATTTTTGTTTTTATTTATTTTATACATTCAATAGTGTTAGTTGATAAAGTAATGTGGATATTTTTTGCTTCTTTCATGTGCTGTTAAATGTATGTATTGTTAGCATAATATATATATATATATATATATATAAATAAAAGAACTTTAAGCGCTACAGTGAAAATTACCTATTGTGCGTATAACCACAGTGTATAATTATTAATTGCATACATCAACCAATATTAAATAGATAAAGGGGAGGTGCACCCAAAATGACCTGTCCCTAAAACAAATACAGCCAACAAGGTCCACCACCCCACAAAGTGCCGAGTAGAAGAGTATATGGAAGAATGACCTAGGCGCAAATGAAAGAACAAGGGAGAGGGAGGAAAGAAAACATAGGGTAGTATGTCTAATCAAGCGTCACAAACAAATGGTGAGAGATACACTCACCCTTAGGTGGTAAATAAGAGCCTTTATCCACACAATTGGGATCTGGAACTGTGAAGTTAAATCTAGTACAGATGTCAGTTGCCTTCTTTCTTGATTGAATTTTGATCTCAGATGAATACCATATCATGAGGATAGAGAGGGAACATATATAGGGCAACAAAGTTTTATTAAAAAAACTAAAAAACACATGAATAAAATACTCACACTCTGTAAGTATAAAAACAGGCAATTGGAGAGATTTTAACCAAACTGAGTCTCTCACATTCAGTTTGTGCCCCGACCTGCGCATGTCCAATAGTATGTTTGGAGTCCTTTCCACATCGTTTTGCTCCGTGTACTGGCGTCTGACCACCGCACACTTCCGCGTCACGTGCTCTGCTCCAAGTCTCGCGAGATTTCGCCAACTCTGCTCACTCGCTCTGGAGCTGATCTCATCCAAGGGAACTTTGTACAATTTTCATTTTTGTTGGACATTTCTTTTTATTAAAGAATGTCTTCATATTAGGTTTCCTTTGCTGGTACATATATATTTATATTATAACACATGACTTCCAGCTTATGTTTGTAATACCTGTTACCCTTTATGGTTATATTTGGGGACCGGCCGGTCATCAAATTCAGTGGGATCTTTGATTCCCTCTGTCTTTGCTAGGATCCCCCTCCTCTGCCCCTCTTTTTTCTGTCATCTGGGCGTCCATTTTAGAGGTTTTGTACATTTAGCATATGTTTGGGATTGGAGCTTTGACTGTGTCTTCCCCGTCTGTTATTGTTTTTATATGTATGTCTTTTTTACTGTGTTTCATGTGTTTTTCTGGTCCATGATCAATAAACCCTTTTGTACTAATATTCATACGCTTCCTTGATAAGAGTGCTTCATTTGGGATTTCTGTCTTTTTTGTGTGTTCATCTATTTCTTTCCCATAGCACCGCCACTTGCCTTTATTTTGGATTATTTGTGGTTAGTGATCAGAATTTGAGTGTTTAGGTTTTTGATGCGGTTATATTTGTGGTTTATATATATATATATATATATATATATATATATATATATATATATATATATATATATATATATATATACACAGGTAAACGCCGTTATAGCGTGGTCCTCGGGGTCCACCCCGAGACCACCTCGCTAGTAACGGGGTCCCGCTAATTTAAAAAAAAAATGGCACCCGCGCGCCTGATCGATGCTCCGGTCCGGTTGAATGGGCCGCCTGGTTACCATGGCTTGTGTCAGGAAGGCCGGACCTGCCTGTGACACACCCGCTATGCCACCTCCTCTTGGCCAGTGAGAGAGCTGCTCCTGCCTGGCTCCTCCCTCCTGGCCCTGCAGCTCCTTCCCAGATGAGATCCGCCTCCTGCCTGGCAGTGACGTGTCCCTTACCTGGCGGCTTGTGCGGGGTAAGGAGAGGTGCAGTACCGGGGAAGGAAGATCTGGGCCTGTGGTGTGAGAGGATCCGGAGAGCTGAATGGGTAGCGAGGTCCCCTCTGTGTCTCTCACATGTGTCCCGACACCCGACCCTCCTCCCGACACACACCCCCCCCTCCTCCTGATGCCAGCTCCGCTCCGATCTCAGCAGCCGACACCAAAGGTAGGGAGGGGGAGTGGGAGGTGTTGTGTAGTGTGCTGTGAGAGTGTGTTGTGAGAGATGTGTGCTGTGAGAGTGTGCTGTGAGTGCTGTGTGGTGTGAGAGCTGAGTGCTGTGTGAGCAGTGTGCAGTGTAGAGTGTGTGCAGTGTGTGCAGTGTGTGCAGTATAGTGTGTGCAGAGTGCAGTGTAGAGTGTGAGCAGTGAGTGCTGGGAGTGTGTGCAGTGTGTGCAGTGTGTGCAGTGTAGAGTGTGTGCAGTGTTTGCAGTGTAGAGTGTGTGCAGTGTGTGCAGTGTGTGCAGTGTAGAGTGTGTGCAGTGTAGAGTGTGCAGTATGTGCAGTGTACAGTGTGTGCAGTGTAGAGTGTGTGCAGTGAGTGCTGGGAGTGTGTGCAGTGTGTGCAGTGTAGTGTGTGCAGTGAGTGCTGGGAGTGTGTGCAGTGTGTGCAGTGTAGAGTGTGTGCAGTGTGTGCAGTGTAGAGTGTGTGCAGTGAGTGCTGGGAGTGTGTGCAGTGTGTGCAGTGTAGTGTGTGCAGTGAGTGCAGTGTAGAGTGTGAGCAGTGAGTGCTGGGAGTGTGTGCAGTGTGTGCAGTGTGTGCAGTGTAGAGTGTGTGCAGTGTTTGCAGTGTAGCGTGTGTGCAGTGTGTGCAGTGTAGAGTGTGTGCAGTGTAGAGTGTGTGCAGTATGTGCAGTGTAAAGTGTGTACAGTGTGTGCAGTGTAGAGTGTGTGCAGTGAGTGCTGGGAGTGTGTGCAGTGTGTGCAGTGTAGTGTGTGCAGTGAGTGCAGTGTAGAGTGTGTGCAGTGAGTGCTGGGAGTGTGTGAAGTGTGTGCAGTGTAGAGTGTGTGCAGTGTGTGCAGTGTAGAGTGTGTGCAGTGTGTGCAGTGTGTGCAGTGTAGAGTGTGTGCAGTGTAGAGTGTGTGCAGTGTGTGCAGTGTAGAGTGTGTGCAGTGAGTGCTGGGAGTGTGTGCAGTGAGTGTTGGGAGTGTGTGCAGTGTTCTGTGAGCAGTGTGTGTGCAGTGTGTGCAGTGTGCAAAAAAAATTAAAATTAATTTATTTTTTTTAAACGGGAGCTACGTGAAAACCGCGTTATAACCGATTTCGCTGTATAACGGGGCGCGCTATAACGGGGTTTAACTGTATATATATATATATACAGTCATGTGAAAAAGAAAGTACACCCTCTTTGAATTCCATGGTTTTACAGTACATATCAGGACATAATAACAATCATATGTTCCTCAGCAGGTCTAAAAACCTCAGATGAACAACAACACATGACATATTACACCGTGTCATGATTTATTGAACAAAAATAAAGCCAAAATGGAGAAGCTATGTGTTAACAACTAAGTACACCCTTACTGCTTCCATAGGAATTAAGATGTTAAGTAGCAGACAGGTGCTGCTAATCAAATGCCCTTGATTAATTGATCATCAGCAAGTGTGACCACCTCTATAAAAGCAAAAGTTTTTGCAGTTTGCTGGTCTGGAGCATTCAGGTGTGTGTTAACACAATGCCAAGGAGGAAAGACAACAGCAATGATCTTAGAGAAGCAATTATTGCTGCCAATCTATTTGGGAAGGGTTATAAGGCCATTTCCAAACAATTTAAAGCCCATCATTCTACAGTGAGAAAGATTATTCAAAAATGGAAAACATTCAAGACAGTTGCCAATCTTCCCAGGAGTGGACGTCCCAGCAAATTCACCCCAAGGTCAGACCGTGCAATGCTCAGAGAAATTGCAAAAAAAAAAAAACAAGAGTTACATCTGACTCTAAGGCCTCAGTTAGCAAGTTAAATGTTAAAGTTCATGACAGAACAATTAGAAAAAGACTGAACAAGTATGGTTTGTTTGGAAGGGTTGCCTTCCTTTAAAAAGAACATGGCAGCACTTCTATTCTCTTTAAAAAGAACTTGGCAGCACGGCCTAGGTTTGCAAAGTTGCATCTGAACAAACCACAAGACTTCTGGAACAATGTCCTTTGGACAAACGAGACCAAAGTGGAGATGTTTGGCAAAACCAAACACAGCATATCAGCACAAATACCTCATACCAACTGTCAAGCACAGTGAAGGAGGGGTGATGATTTTGGCTTGTTTTGCAGCCACAGGACCTGGGAACCTTGTAGTCATTGAGTCGACCATGAACTCCTCTGTATACCAAAGTATTCTAGAGTCAAATGTGAGGCCATCTCTCCGACAGCTAAAGCTTGGCCGAAATTGAGTCATGCAACAGGACAATGATCCCAAGCACACCAGCAAATCTACAACAGAATGGCTGAAAAATAAAAGAATCAAGGTGTTGCAATGGCCCAGTCAAAGTCCAGACCTCAACCCGACTGAAATGCTGTGGCTGGACCTTAAGAGAACTGTGCATAAACAAATGCCCACAAACCTCAATGAACTGAAGCAACGTTGTAAAGAAGAGTGAGCCAAAATTCCTCCACAATGATGTGAGAGACTGATAAAGTCATACAGAAAATGATAACTTCAAGTAATTGCTGCTAAAGGTGGTTCTACAAGCTATTGAATCATAAGGTATACTTAGTTTTTCACACATGGCTTCTCCATTTTGGCTTTATTTTTGTTAAATAAATTATGACACGGTGTAATATGTCATGTGTTGTTGTTCATCTGAGGTTGTATTTACCTAATTTTAAAACCTGCTAAGGAACTGAAAGGATTCGCGCTGCAGGTATACTCGCGTCCAGCGCATCCTTACCTTCTTCTCAGGCCATTCAGGCTCCCCGGCAGCTTTCCCTGCTCCTGGCTGCTTTCCCTGCACCTCCTGCCCACGCGCGTTGGCCCTACGGGTGCGCGCGCACCCAAGCCGCCATTGCTTGGCACCAGGCGCCTGACCTGCCTCCGCTGGCATGGCACACGCTCCTTGCGTGTCGCCGCTCGGGTCCCGTCAGCTCTGCCTCCCTGCTTCTCCCTCCGTACCTAACCCTTCCCCTGTCCGTCCCTCTGCTCCTCCCCTTCTTTTCTCTGCTCCTGGATCCTCCGGTGCACCTTCCCCATGCTCCGCCTCCTCGGACGTCACGCACATGCCCGGCACGCCCCTTCCCCATCTGCCTTGCCTCTCAGGTCCTCCTTCCCTTTCTGTCCCTTCCATTGTCCGTCCCTCCGCTCCTCCCCTTACTCTGACCACTCCCTTTGCCTCTAGCAACTCTCCTCTATCTGGTCCTTACCTTGCTCACTCCTCTGTTCCTCCCCTCACTCCCATTGGTTTCAAACTTCCTCACTCTGCTCTCCTATTAGGTTCCTCTTCAGGCCGCTCCTCAGTCACTCCCCTTTCTCTGATTCGTCCCAGCCCCCTATATAATCCCTCATCTCCATTTACTATTTGCTCTGCATAGCTTCTGTACCTTGGTGCTGTCTGCTGTTGCCTGGCCTCTCTTGTCTTTTCAGTGCTGCTCCTGTCCCTGGAATCTTTGCTGACCTCCCTGGATTTGACCCTTGCTTTGAACTCTACTACGCTGCTCTCTGGAACCCTTTGGACCTTGCTTTGGACTTCTACGCTGCAGACCTCTACAACCCTTAGACATGGCACACGGACAAACTACTACGCTGCTCTCTCCACTCCACGACCCAGGCTTACGGACAATCGATTACGCTGCCCTCTCCAATCCACGACCCTTGGCATACGAACTAACCCTTCTACGCCGGAGCTGTCAAGTACGGTATCATTTACATTCTTGTTACCAGGACCACCTACGCAACTACCACTCTCCGGCTGTGCCCCCGTTTGCTGCTTGGTGTGTGGTTTTACCCTTTCCACCTCAGTCCCGGGGTCTTGTATGGCTTCTGGGCAGGCCGAGCGTTACAGGAACAGATGATTGTAGGGGTCGTTACAGGGTGTCCATACAGTGCAGTCCTTTAAATGTCCAAATGATTTTCCCAACCAAAATGACGATTGCAGTTGAATTTGTTAGTCCCCCCTAATAAAGGGTTAAAGAAAAAACACAAATTGCGCAGCATATCTGGACAGATACATACAGGACAGTACGACCACAGTGTAACTACTTACAAGATAAATCTTGTAACTTTCAGTGGAGAGGATCTGTGCTTTAACCTCTTCCTTGCTGTGTTCACGAATCCCACACAAATCTTCTCAATCCTCCTCTTCTTTAGCCTCTCCCAAGTAGATATTCGGAAGGCATGATAAGGAGAGAATACAGCAAGATAGTGTGGAAAGTATAAAACAATTTATTAAAATATATAAAAACAGCCATATGTAAACTCACATATGGATGCAGTAACACGTGCAATACTAGGATGCCGTCCGCAGCTTGCTAAGGTGTCCCTTTGCTTGCTGCAAATCAAGTACAGCTGTATGGCTCCTCTCAGCAGCAACTCAGTGCCCAGGACTCTCTTCGCCCTCCCTGGTATGTTCCGGCGCTGGTCCCGCTGACGTCACTGCCTGAGCGCCGTTCAAACAACTGGGAACCTCCTCTACAGACGGTGCCTCTAGAACTCCTCCCCCCTAACGCGTTTCGTGACGTGGGGATGCCACTTTTTCAAAGGATAAGGAGCTACTGCCGATACGCCCTATTTATAACTCCAAGAAGTAATTAACCCCTTGGTGTCAAATTACATTGCATATACATATGACAATACATACTAAAACGTGATAGAATTCATTAATACAGACGCTATACATTAATACAAGTCAAAAGAGATTAACTCTGGGATTCATTGGCTTGTACTGTCCCTGCCAGCTTTATTCTAAAGCTTGCCGGGTTAAGTGCGGGCCAACCGCGGGGCTTTTCTCCGATTTGAATCGGAGTTTCCCGTGCGGCGGCCGCTTCAATAGATAAGCGCTAATGGTGCTTATTATTGAAAGCGCCCGAGGCGCGGGAAGACCGGACGAAAACGGCCGAAGATAGCCGCGCGCCGTCCGCGGGTTAAAAATACCCGCGGAGAAAGCCGCATTAGATTAAAGCGGGCCGCCACTGTATAATGGAACAGATAGTTAATAAAGATATTAAATGCATAGTGGATAAAGAGTGATTTTTAATCCCTTAGGAAGGAGGCTAGATCGAACTCTATATTTAAGCCTTTAGGTGTCAGTGTCCTTAGTGTATATATCCAGAAGCTTTCCCTTCTGGACAAATTCCTAAATCTGTCACCTCCCCTCCAGTTAATTTTAGGGCACTCTATCCCTTTACATGTTAATCCTTCAGGGTTCTGGTCGTGAACTATTTTAAAATGGTTAGAGACACTGTGATTCTCAAACCCTCTTTTAATATTGTACACGTGCTCGGCTAGCCTACGTTTGAGGGGTCTCCCTGTTCTCCCCACGTATTGGAGACCGCAGGGACATTGTAATAAGTAGACACAGTACATACTTCTACAGCTAATGAAGGTGTTAATTACATAAGTTTTGTTGGTGACTGTGGAATGGAACTTGTCCCCTTTTTAGCTGTAATTACACCCAATACACTTGCCGCATGTAAAGTATCCTTTCAAATCACCCAACCATGTACTGTTACCCTGTTTGGGTCCACCTAAGGGACAACTAGGTGCAAGAGAGTCTTTTAGGTTCCTAGCCTTCTTATACACAATGTGCGGGTGAGATGGTAGTACAGATTTCAAAATGGGATCTCGCTGGAGAATTCCCCAATGTTTTTTAAAAGTTTTCATTATCTCAGGAGCCATACTATTATACCTAGTTATAAATTGTATAAATTCTCCCTCTTTATCTTTTTTAATCCCAGAGTTAATCTCCTTTGACTTGTATTAATGTGTAGCGTCTGTATTAATGAATTCTATCACGTTTTAGTATGTATTGTCATATGTATATGCAATGTAATTTGACACCAAGGGGTTAATTACTTCTTGGAGGTATAAATAGGGCGTATCGGCAGTAGCTCCTTATCCTTTGAAAAAGTGGCGTCCCCACGTCACGAAACGCGTTAGGGGGGAGGAGTTCTAGAGGCACCGTCTGCAGAGGAGGTTCCCAGTTGTTTGAACGGCGCTCAGGCAGTGACGTCAGCGGGACCAGCGCGGAACACACCAGGGAGGGCGAAGAGAGTCCTGGGCACTGAGTTGCTGCTGAGAGGAGCCATACAGCTGTACTTGATTTGCAGCAAGCAAAGGGACACCTTAGCAAGCTCCGGACGGCATCCTAGTATTGCACGTGTTACTGCATCCATATGTGAGTTTACATTTGGCTGTTTTTATATATTTTAATAAATTGTGTTGTACTTTCCACACTATCTTTCTGTATTCTCTCCTCATCATGCCTTCCGAATATCTACTTGGGAGAGGCTAAAGAAGAGGAGGATTGAGAAGATACGCGTGGGATTCGTGAACTCAGCAAGGAAGAGGTTAAAGCACAGATCCTCTCCACTGAAAGTTACAAGATTTATCTTGTAAGTAGTTACACTGTGGTCGTACTGTCCTGTATGTATCTGTCTAGATATGCTGCGCAATTTGTGTTTTTTCTTTAACCCTTTATTAGGGGGGACTAACAAATTCAACTGCAATCGTCATTTTGGTTGGGAACATCATTTGGATATTTAAAGGACTGCATTGTATGGACACTTTCTACTTTATTAAGCGCCAGGTATCCCATATGGTTTTTGTATGAGTTTTGTGTGTAGGTTGAGGAGATAACCTGCACTGTGGGACAACTTAGGCTGCTTTATTTGTTTGTTTTTTAGTCATCACGTTCACTTGATATTGTATGTGCACTTTATTTTATTTTATTGTTGGCGTAATTATGTATGCACATTATTTAATTTAAGGCACATATTTAGCATTAGCTCATTATAGGTTAAGCGCTGTAGTTTTGGTGTATTAGTCAGTCATTTACATTACAGGGTGTATGGTGCCTATACCTGCTGGCAACAGGAGGGCTGAGTCGTCCGCCGATGGTAGTGGGGACAAAGGAACAGGCTTCTGGGGTTAATACCCCACATATCTACTTAGCAGTGCAGCGCCTCCATCTGCCGTAGGCTCCAGGAACTGAAGGTGATCTTCCGCGGTTGAACTTATTACCTTTCCCCTCATTAAGGTCACGCACCAGGCAAGAGGTATATTGCAAAACAGGAACGGGTGTATTACTACACTCTGCAGTAACAGTTACAGTGGCGGCCAAGCTGAGTCTTATTCGGCCGCCACCGCAATGCGCAGGAAGGCGCGGCTTGTTTGTTTTTTTCCTGCTGCGTGCCACACATCACTGATGTGCGGTCACGCAGTACAGGGTGCGTGCGCGCATGGCGCGCTTGCCCAGGGCTCCCCGAAGGTGGTGGCAGGGTAAGGGGGGATGTGGGAAGGCAGAGGGGGACCCGGGGGACCCGGAAAAGCAGAGACAGAGGTCGCTAGGGGAGAGGAACAACCGGGGAAGATCCGGCTGGCGTGCGGCCAAGTTCAGCGCCAGCCCGAAAATAGCCGCGGGACAAGACGGGTGAGTGTGAGACTCAGCTTGGCTGCGACAGTACACAGCAGTCTTCTGCCAGATACAGTCTGTCAGGTCAGCTATCACTGAAGATGGTCCCTGGACCATCACTACAGGCCAAGGGCACCCGCAGCCATCCTAGCTCTTCCTCACCTCCCTAGCGGAGGCAGAGGTTTGGTCCACACTCACTCTTACCTGGAGGGAAGAGCACATGTGAAGGTCCCAATCTCAGGCTCCAAGTTGTGTGAACTGCCTTCATCAGTGGGAAGTAACCACTAAATTTAGGTCGTCCTGCCCTTAAGTACCAGCTACAACAGGATGTACCACCACCTGCTGTCGCTCAAGTGCAGTACCAAAGGAAGGGGGGAAACCCCATACCGACTACTAGCACCCTGATAGGACCAGGGTTTACTGCCAGGCCATTGGGCAGAATAGTAGTCGGTGGTGGCCCGGCCAGGACCTGCTTAGTTTGCAATAAACACCTTTCAAGATTGTCAATATCTCTCATTTATTGCAAGTTGCTTCTTCAGGTCTGCAAATTGAGACTGTAAAGAGACCACCTGCCCAAACTTCCCACAGTGGTATGCTCCCCAGAACAGCTGCTCCAAGTGCAAATACTTTCAACTAGAGGTCAACATTGTTTAGAATATTGTGGTCATTTGCATAATAAAAAAAAGCTATACATATAAGTTAAAAAAAATGGACAAAGCCCTTTGGATGAAATTTTTGAATATCCATATAGTACAAATGAGAAGGAAGATGGACATTCTAAAATGTATGGAATTAAGTTAAGTGTATATGTAAATGTAGCACTTAGAACGAACATACTTCAAAGCTAAAGGTTTATTATGAAGTTGATATCTTGCAATGTTGAAAGCAGTGGTTGTTGACCTAACTTTATTACCATTTGCTTAAACCTGCTGATTTTAGCTTTGCCTGTGAGGCTATTTCATTACTACTTTTATAGTCAGAATATGTTATGCACAGATAGTTGTTTGTATAATATAAGTACCTTGGGAGACAGAGAGAAAATGCTTGTTTGTTATTTAAGGAATGGGTGGCTCAAACCTCTTTAGAGAGATTTATGGGAGCAATTAGTTTGCAGGAGGCTTGAGAATAAGAGTTATTAGGTATAATAATTAACGTGAGGGGGCTGAGTTATAGACTGGTGTGTTGACTTAATGATCATTAAAAAGGAACAGTGAAATGCAATTTTAAGTTTAAGATTAATGCAAAAGTAAATTAGTAATAATTATGATTTATGAACAGAAAAAAGAAAAAAGTCAATATTAATCTGGGTCTGATGAGAGATTTTACATGTTTTTATTAAGCTTTATAATGTATACTGTATATAGCTACCACTACCTGGACTGTATATTCATTTAAATTCAGGAACATGCTTATTCAACTTTTAATATGTTAAATTAAGAACAATATTTGTATTTCCAATCCATATTCAGAGTTGTAAAGTGCTGTGTACCTGGTTGGTGTTATAAAAATAAATATACATACTATGCTTTGGTCCTAACCAGGTACAACAAAATAACTATAGTATTCTGTGGTTTGTTATTTTGTAAAACCCAATGCTTCATCTCTTCTTGTTCAGGACCTAATTTTGTCTTGATATGATAACGTTTCCTTTCCTTTTGTACGTATATATATATTTATACGTACAGTATATACTGTACATACAACATTTTAACAAACAATATGAAAGGCAATCCCTACCCTGTAAATCTTACAATCTATGTGGTATGACAGATACAGTTGTCCCATCTTCCAATAAGGTACTATAAATGAGCATTCCTACCCCCAATTACACTGCCAGCACCAGGCATTATTTAAGTGCTTACGGATGCAGTACTTCGTTAGAATGCTCTTGCCTCACGTGTCCGGCATGGCATCCCCTCCCACGCCACTCACTTTTCAAAAGTGAGGTCACTACGCGGGACCCTCCATAGCAGGCTGTAATGTCCCATCGGGATAAACACAGCGGGGGTCCCTGCATCTGAATGGGACTCGCTGTCACGATGCTCGTCTCCGATCAGGAAGCAGACCCACAGGGCTTAGGTAGGGATGCCAATTAACCGACCAGAGCCCAGGAACTGAGTCTTGTTAGAGTATCCATGGTCGGTAAGCAGGCAAAGAGTCAGGGCGGGCAGCAGTGGTGCAGAATCCAGTCAACAGGTCAGGGCAGTTGGAAGGCAGCGAGGTCTGGGTCACGGTTCAGGGTCAGCAACAGGCATTCCAAATAAACAGGGAAGCCACATGGATATGCAAGCCACAAGGACTGGCAAGCCACAAAGAAGGCTCAGGAATGGCGAAGGCTCAGGAACTAGGAAAGCTCAGGAACTAGAGCCCAGGGTGGCCAGGTACACAACAAAAAGTATACAATGCTCAGGCAGGGTCTGTAAGTCACTGGCTGCTATTTAAGCCCTTGAACAGGTGCAGCCAATATAGCAGGCTGCCAGTAATCAAAATGTTCACAGCAGCCAGGTAAGGGCGGGTTCCAGCCAAAGCCTGGACTGGAAACCTTTGTACAAGACTTGAGAAAACCCTGTTTATGAAGTACCCTCTCTGGGGCAGAAATCAGTGGTACTGCTAGTCCTGATATGCAGAATGCATCATAAGACGACTCAGGCACAGATACAATCCTATAGTCGAGGTCCAGACCAGTTAGACATAGCAACTTACATGTGACAGTTGAGGTGATGAAGTTGCTTTCTGCCGTGGGATTGGCCATCAGCAGGAGACCAGCACCCCTGGGCATGTGGCTTGGGAATACATCAATACATAGACCAGGGAATCCGTGGTCTTTGACGTGGTAACCTTAGAATCTGCCGTAGATACATCAGGCCCTGGAAGAGGATCAATGTTCAGGAAACTTGTTTCTGCCATGGGGCCCCCAGAAGCCGCAGAGGTAGCATCAGTCACTGAAGGGCAATCAGAAATAAGTACACCCATCCCCACAGCGGGAGCACAGGAAATAGGAATGGGTACATCAAGCTCTGCAGGGAAGTCCAAGAGGAGTGCATTTGTCTTTGAATGGGACGTCTTAAAAGCGGGAGACGTCGAATCAGTAAGGACATCAGGTACTGCAGGAAAATCAGTGAGAGTAGTAGTAACTGGTCTAGAAACGCGTTGGATTGTGGCACAGCAAGGACACCGTAGTAGGAGCACAGTGAGTGACTTCACCGGGCGCAGCGGAGCGGCAGCTGATTCGGAGGAGTTGGCGCCACGAAGCTGACAAGCTGACGGAGAGCACCTTCTACAGATGGGAGAAGATCCTTATGCATGTGAAATTGTCCACATTAAGGCCTGAGACCTAGCCACTTGATGTGAGTAGGTTTTCAATTTTTAACCACGGCGGAGGAGGGTATACCGGATGTGACTGATGTCACTACCATTCTTAATGATATGTTGTGAGCATGGAGCGTGTGCTTACATGTGTATTTTATCATTTATTTTTATACTCGTTTATTAAATTGTCATCCTTTGCCTATATACCTAGCTTATATTTATTTTCTCTGGGTAATGCACTATAGTAGTGAATATGTATTTTGTCTCCTTTTCCTGAGGTTTACATCAATGCAAAGATCCAAGTTTATTCCATCCTATATCCATCGTGCTTTTTGAGCCATCAGCGCCAGAGAGGCCTGTTTATGTTATACATCTATACTGGACATTAGACATCCAGTGGACTTTTTAGGCTGCTTTTGGGACATTTTTTACAGGATCACCACATGGGACTTTAAGGTTTATTCATTTTTTGCTATGTGTTTGATTTATGATTGATTTTCATGCACTTATTCAGCATTCACATTTTGTAGTTTATTATTAGGAGATATTAGCGCTTTTTGTACACTAATTATTTGATTTGTTAAGCACCAATATACAACCCACCCCTTGTGCCCCCACATAAAAACAATATTTATTCTTATTGACACAGGATTAATACCACAGGACGGCGGGGGTCCCCGGGTGTTCCCCACGGGTGACCGCAGGCTCCACAGTGCACCCCAGAGGGTACCTATGGGTGTCTGGGGGCCCTCGGGTGGTCCCCGCTAGGCTCTGTGGGCCTCCAAGTGGTCCCTGCTGGTGTCCAAGGGCCCCAACGGGGTCCACGGGTGTTCCCCCCTGGTGCCTCCCGCGGGTGTCTGGGGGTCCTCGGGTTGTTCCCACAACACTCCCTCTCCGTTTTTTCCAGGCAGGAGGCACGCCACACTTGCAGAGATTAAATGCCTTCCCATCCAGTGGAAGTCCAGCAACTTCCTCTGAATTTTTATGGCGAATTCATGTCCATCAGCCAATGAGACAGCTAATTCATGTTAAAGGGAAATGAAGCACAGCCATTCTTATTGGCTGGCTTCATTCCCTTTAAATGACGTCATTAAAAAAAAAAGGACACACGGTTTTAACAACCAATCAGATGGCTGTTGAACCAGTTCCCACCCAAATGTGACGTCACAAGCCATATTTAAGGCCGTGACGCCTCATTTGAGCCCAAGAAGACAACGAGACAATATCGTGTTGTGGATCTACCATTGGGTTTTTGGATTGACAGATGAAGACAGAAGATAAAAAAAATTAAGAAATTATTACAATACTGAATACTTGGTCCTCACGTCTGACTTAATCTCTGCGAGGCAAATTTTTCAGGCTTCCAAACTAAGCCGGTTGCCTGCTATTTCAAGCAGAACAACTTTGAAAAGCTCGCCTTAGCTTCATCGACTCACTCATTGATTGTGCACCCTCGCACCCTTGGTCAGCACCTTATATACACTCCGCTGGGCTATCCCCAGAACAGAGGGGGAAGGAGCAGCCAATCGGTGCGTGGGAATTTCTCCCCATCAGCCAATAGAAAGAGGGGCTCTGCCCCGTCTGACATCAGAGAAGTAGGCGTGCCCAGCAGGCTCGAAATGCCGGGTGAGCGAGAAATATGATTTTAGCCAAAGGGAGAGCTTCCAAAAGAACTATTCATCCCAAGGGCAGTACAAAGAGCATGGGGTAATTCTTCAAGATTGAAGGAAAGGAAATTTCACCAGCAACAAATGAAAGGGTTCTTTATAGTAAGTGCTGTTAAAATGTGGAATACATTACCTATGGAGACTGGGGTGGCAGATACAATAAATATCCTCAAAACAATGTTAGACATCGCTTTAGAAAGGAAAGGTCTTGAGCAGGCCAGCAAAACTTGTAAAGTGAGAAGGGCCGAACTGCTTCAAGGAAAACAGATTTGGGCCGCACGGGTAAAATCATCATCATCATCATCTTTCCCCCAGCACCCATCATCATCATCTTTCCCCCAGCACGCATCATCATCATTATCATCATCATCTTTCCCCCAGCACCCCTCATCATCAGCATCCCCCCAGCACCCCTCATAATCACCACCATCATCATCATATTTCCCCCAGCACCCATCATCATATTTCCCCCAGCACCCCTCATCATCATCCTCATATATCTCCCCCAGCATCCCTCATCATCATCATCCCCATCATATCACCCCACCCCCCACCCAGATATATGAGGGTGATGATGAGGGGAACTGGGGAAGATATATGATGATGATGATTATGAGAGGTGCTGGGAGAGATATGAGGATGGTCATACCAGATAGGGTCATAGACTGCTTTCCTGGGGCTCAGGGCAACAGTTTCGATTGCTCCCCCCCCCCACAGTGTTGGCGGCCTTTGAAAGACTTCCCCTCTCTCTCTCACACCCCCATATCTCCCCCTCACACATAATACTCCCCCTCCACATCACACACAATATCCCCCTGCACCTCACATCACTCTCCCCCGTGCATCTCACATCACCCTCACCCCCCCTGCACCTCACAACACCCTCTCCCCACCCCTACACCTCACCCTCCCCCCAGCACCCCTCATCATCTCCCCCAGCACCCCTCATCATCTCCCCCTGCACTCTTCATCATCTCCCTATCACCCTTCATCATCATCTCCCCCAGAACCCTCATCATCAACCACCACTATCATATCTCCCTCACTCCCTATCAGCAGTCCCCCTCATCATCATAAACACCCACCCATCATTATACCTCCCTCAGTCCCTTTCAGCAGCCCCTTTCAGCAGTTCCTTTCAGCAGCCCCCCCCCCCCCTCCCATACCTACCTGATCACGGCGGTGGTAGCGGGCCCCAGGAGGTGTTAGCGTTAGCGGCAAGAAGGTAAGAAGCGCGAGGTAAGAAGCGCGCTCTAGCAGCGAACCCCGGAAGTTCTGGGTCACACTGCTAAAGTGTGTGGGGGGGGCGGGGGGATCGCCTCAAACTGCTGGTGCTGCTTCCCTAATGTGTCGACAGAGCAGGCTCAGGGGGGGTGGGAGGAGCACGTCACAATGCTAGCGCTCCTTCCCTAATCCCAATTCTGGTGCTCCTTCCCTAATGTGTCGGCAGAGCGGGTGCGGGGGGAGCGTGTCACAATGCTGGCGCTCCTGCCCTCCTGTGTTGTTAGAGCGGGCTCAGGGGGGGTGCTGCAACCGCCATCATCATCGCGGGCCGCACAGGGAGTCCAAACAGGCCACATGCGGCCCTCGGGCCGTATGTTGTGCAGGCCTGGTATAGAGAAATATACCAAATAAGTAAACATGGGAAAGACATATGATTGCCTATATTTGTAATCAGAAAGGAATTACATTTCCCCTTATGAGATAGCATTGGATGATGTTTCACTGGGGTTTTTGTTTGCCTTTTCTCTGGCTCAAAATACTGTAAATACAAATATAGGATAGGTGGCATCTAAATTTAGCATAGGTTGAACTTGGTGGACATATGTCTTTGTTCAACCTCATCTACTATGTAATTACTATGCAGCTATGTAAAAATAGAGGTTGAACATGAAAACTGACACATTTCAAGAAATTACTCATGTTTGATTCTGTAGTTTTTTGCAGACAGTGTAATTTAAACTAAAACCAAAAACCAAAACCACAATCAATCTTTGATACAGTTGCATTCCACAAAAAACAATGTTGCTCTTCTCTGGTGCAAGTGCCATGTTTTTTCCACCACACAGTTAATGTACTGTATGCAAAAAGTTTGGTAGGGATTTTCTACTTTTTTTCTACTAATGTACAAAAAAATACATCGTTAAAAAATTCAATATATTTTAATGTTAGGGGCTAGGGTAAACAGCAGAAATTTTATATTTCCACTCCAGGTCTTGAAGGTTTTAATCAACCAAATTGAAAAGCCTAAGTTCAATAGAGAGGCTGAGAACAGGCGCAGAGTAGTAAGTGGTCAGTGAGAAAGCCAAAGGATCTGAAAGTACAGTTTTTGTTTATGTAAACTATTATTGACCTGTTTTGTTTATGAAGTAATAATAATAATAGCATGTTCTTGTATAGCACTGCTAGTTGTACGCAGCGCTGTACAGAGACATTTTGCAGGCACAGGTCCCTGCCCCGTGGAGCTTACAATCTATGTTTTGTTTTGGTTCCTGGGGCACAGGGAGATAAAGTGACTTGCCCAAGGTCACAAGGAGCTGACTCCAGGAATTGAACCAGGCTCGTCGGCAACAATCTCAGGGTCCGTCAGTGTCTTTACTCACTGAGCCACTCCTCCCTAGTAGAGGTAGTCTGTTGCCCACTTAGATACTGTAGGAATGTTATTTTGTGTTTATTTAGAACCAAGAAAGATAAGGAATTATTTGATGTCTTGTGTGGTTACCTTGCTTTTAAAGGGTCAATGTCCCTCTTAAGAAATAAATCCGATTGAACCTCCATCCAAGTTTCCTGGAGTGACTACGGGGTTGGCTTGAAGATAAGTGTCAGCTTAACATCCCAAGCAAGTTATACTTCAGTCTCATAAAAAGCACATCTAAAGTTGTTGGAGGGCTAGTTAACAATAATGATGCCAATTACACTATATGTATACAAGTGTATATAAAATAAGTGTTGCCAAGTGCCCCTGTCTATAGCCTTGTACTGACCACAACACTATAAGTCCTGAGAGGCACAGGCAGTGTTGGGGTTAATCTTCTGCGCAGGGCCTAGCCTGCAGTTGCAGCCTGGATGGTTACTATGTTGCTTTATCCAGGGGCAGGCCTAAACTGGCAGTTGGAGTGTCATACCTGGGGAGGATACTGACTGGGTCACATATATATGTGTGATGCCTGTCAGTACCTAGACCTGCCCTGTTATGGGGCGTGGTTACAAGCCCGTCCCCCCGGGTATAAAAGTTGACACTCCACCAAATTAAGATGGTTGTATAATGTATGGTGTGATACCCTTTTCCCTGCAAGAGGGTAAAGGAGATTGTGAGGGGCTCGTGGAGCCTCAAGCACCTGGGGTCTGCTCCAGGGATGGAGATGTGCCATGCTGCTATACAATAAACCTGCCGTTGGACCAACTATGCTATGTGGTTATTACGAAGGAGTATTGCCTGTAGAGACCATCCTGCATTCAGCAGGATCCTCATGGGATGGAGGTGCTGCACTGTGAGAGATGGAGAAAGCCTGCCCTGTTACTACTCCCAAACACCAACCACGAAGCAACTCAGACCTCCTGTACCAAGCAGGTGAGCGACAGCACAGAGGAAACACCCATGTAGTGGCCAGATTTCTATGGCAGGGTGGGAACAGGTGCTACATAAGATTAGGGAGCTACAGTATGTGTAAAATATGATTAAGGAGCCATTTTCCGGAACTACTAAGAGAGATGAAGCAGATGATATTGCACCCTGGAGCATTATTTATCAGTAGTGCCATTGAAATAAATGGTTAAGGAGATAATATGCATGTTATTTAACTCATTATTTTGTGATGACTCCTGTTAACAGGGATACTAATGTCTGCTACTGTACATCTGTATTATCCAGCACACTGCCATGCTTTTAAAGAAATAATTTCTTAGAAACTGATAAAGTGACAATAGTTTTCAGTCAATAATTTTCTAAGAAACTATCTTTGTGGTATGTGTGATTAGGATTAATGCTGAATGGGTCAGATCCGGAAACATGGACCTCTCAATGTCCGACCTCGACAGACTCTGTCTCAGCTACTGATGATTTTAGCTTTTTCATCCGCTGCTCCGTAGACAGTAAGTTCTGCTACATCTGCCTGTCACGGGAGACTCCTGTGGCGGGTAGGATCTCGGTGGCCGGAACAGCACGAGCGTAGTAGGGGTCACAAGCAGAGGTCCGAGGCAGGCGGCAGGCAGCGAAGTCAGGTACAAGCAGGGGTCTGAGGCAGGCGGCAGGCAGCGAAGTTAGGTACAAGCAGAGGTCGGCAACGAGGAGACTGGAACAGGACAGGCGGGGCAGGACAGGGACTAAGAACAGGGAGCAGGGACTGAGACCGGGGAGCAGGAATAACCAGGGACAAGCCAGATTACTAGCAAGGACCTTTACTGTGAGCAGACTACAATACAGGTACAGGTACAGGAAACAGGTCAGGATCAAAGACAGGCATGAGCATACTGTAGGAGTCTGACTAGCAAGCAAAGGCAAAAGCAACAGACAGGAAGCAAGCTATAAAGGACAGAGACAGGAGCAACAAGAAGACAGACAGACAGAGGAACCCAGAGCCAACAGAAGACAGCAGCACACCCAGTGGACAAGGAAGCTATGGCTAGGCAGGAGGTCTAGGCAATCCTGACATTACTCCCCCCTCTCAAGAGCGTTCTCCGGACGATCCTCCAGGCTCTTCCCGGAGGCCTTGATGAAATGGCGACTCAAGGTGACCCACCTCTGGTGGCTTGTCAGTGGGCAGAGGGTACTCCACAGGTACATTTGGTGCAGCAAGGAACCTCCAAATGGGTGCGTTCAACCCAAAAGCAGGGGCAGAGAAGCCAGTAGATCCTCCTGACAACCCTCCTGGTTTAGCAAGGTGTCCCTGATGGAAGGCCGACTCACGATGGCCTTCGGACAACACTCCAAGTTTTGCAGGAACATAGGGATCAGCAACAACTCCGGACAACCTTCCAGGCTCTTCAGGGACTTCTTGATGGAAGGCCAACTTAATGTGTACGTCAAGTGCTGATGGGAAATCTGTGAGAGGTACATTTATCCTTATCGCAAGAGCGTTGGCATCAGCATCAAGAATATTAGGCATAGCAAGGAACTTCACCAGGGATCCGTCTAACGTCATAGCAGGGGCATCGGACACAGATACATCAGGCTCTTCACATGCGGCAGAGGGGACATATTCACTTTCCGTGGTCTCTTTTTGTGACCAATATATCTCTTTTAGTTTTGGAATCTGGAACTTCCCAATGGATACGTTCAACTCCATTGCAGAGGCATGGACATCAGGAATGTGGGCATCAATGACGGGTGCAGACTTTTCACATGTGTAAGTGGGAACATAGAATTCACGCTCCATGGTCTCCTTTTGTGACTGCCGTTTTGTGGTATCACCTAAAGTCTCATTAAGACCAGCAATTTGATTTTTCAGCTCTTGAAGCTGTCCTTCTGCACTTCTTTTCCCACTCAATGCAGTTGTCAGTTCGGCTTCTTTGGAGTTGAGTCGCGACTCCATATCTCCCAGCTGACTCAGAGTAAAGCTTAAATATGTTTCATCTTCTTCATTTCTGATCTGCAGCTGCCGGTACTCCTTCCGGGCATTGTCCAGCTCCAGCTGCAGCCGGACCTTATCACGGGCTGTGTGGTCCAATAATTTGCAGGCATCGGCCATTTTGACCTCATAGCGCTGTGTCAGGCCAGCCACTTGACAGACGGAAACCTTCTCTCTCTCCTCCTTTTTGGCAAGCTGTGTCTTGAGCTCAGCGATCAGCGCCTGCAGCGCTGTGAGCTGCTGAGATGTGTGTTCAGCTGCTAGCTTTAGCTCTTCCTCCAGCGAGGCTCTGGTTATGCTCAGTGTGGCCTTCAGCTCCTCATGCTGTTCTTTGGGGACACACTGGGTACTCAAATAATCTTGCATCATACTTATTTTGTAGGCAGTCTGGAAACTTTCTTCCTGCAGAACTCGCTGCTTTTCTTCAGCATTTACCCATTTCTCTTTGGTGTCCTGCAGATGTGTACGCAGTTCTCGCAGCTGACTCTGCAGCATATTTTCTGCTTGTGTGCGCCGCTCCAGGGAGACACGTTCTTCTTGCAGCACTCTCTCTGCATTCTGCAGTGCTGTCTGCACGTCTAACTTTTCCTGGGCCAACTGTTTCTTCTCCTCTCCTAATTCATGGAGCTTCTTATCTCCTTCACTGACTTGGACATAGAGATTCTTGCACTCCTGGGTTACCATTTCAAAACTGCTATTTAACCCTTCGAAGATCTCTCTCAAAGAACGTAGTTCTGTGTTGAAGTGGCAATTCTTCTCCTCAGAGGCTTCCAGTTTTGCGCCAACTTGAGCCATGAAACTCTGGTACTGCGCATTATCAGCATAGGCCTTCTCCAGCTTACTTGACAGGATTACCCTGTCCCTCTCCAACTGCTCTCTTTCTTTCTCCTGGAGAACACACTTAGCAATTGCTGAAGATAGACAGCTTTGTAGTGCAGTCTTGGCCTCTTGCTCCTTATCTAAACGTTCATAAAGACAATCAATCGCTTTCTGTGCGGCTTCAAGCGTCTGAGAAGGGGCATCTTTCTTTTCTTCCACTATTCTTGGGATACGTCTGTGAGTTGCCTTAAGCTGCAGCATATCTCTTTCATCAAATGCAGACTCTGAGGTTAAATTTTCAGTCTTAATTTCTTCTGCAACTTCCACAGTAATGCCTCCCTTCTTTTTCTTCTTCTTCCTTGCTTTGAGAAGTTCTGAAGAATCAGTGGTACTGTGTTCACATTTACTGCTCAAGACTGTTTGAGTGGGAGCCATAATTAAACCACACTTCCCAAGAAACCAGTAAAGAGGAAATGTGTTTTTAAAGCAGAAGCATTAGAATGAACAACAGGAATATTAGACACAGAGAGACACAAGATAGGAGAGCTGACCCTTTGAGACTTTAACATCAGTCACAGAGATTATAAATGCAAGGAAAAAACATAGACAGAGAAACCTGCAGTTATATCTGAATCTTTTAGGCATAAGGCGTAGGGATATCATACAGACAGAGAAAACCTGCAGTTATATCTGAATCTTTTAGGCATAAGGCGTAGGGATATCATACAGACAGAGAAAACCTGCAGTTACATCTAAATCTTTATGCATCAGGCGTAGGGATATCATATAGACAAAGAAAACCTGCAGTTACATCTAAATCCTTATGCATCAGGCGTAGGGATATCATATAGACAAAGAAAACCTGCAGTTACATCTAAATCTTTATGCATCAGGCGTAGGGATATCATATAGACAAAGAAAACCTGCAGTTGAATCTGAAACTTTTGATATCAGGCATAGAAATATCAGACAGCAGGAAACTAATCCAGAGAAAACTTGTAGTTAGATCTGAAACTTTTGACATAGGAATATCAGACAGAGAACCCTGCAGTCAAATCTGAAACCTTTGATATCAGGCGTAGGGATATCATAAGTTGCAGAGAAACAAACTTTAGGGGAACTTGCAGGTAAACCTGAAACCTTAGAACCAATCATATGAAAAACTATAGATGCAAGAAAATCAAAGCATGTAGCAACAAAATAATGGGAGCACTTTTGTCTTTTGAAATGAAGACCCTGTGAACAGCAGTAAATCAAGGTAACCGTCTCAAACAGAAATGTGAGTCCGAAAATCTGCAGTGGCCCACCCACAATGCAGAGACAACTCCTGTCCAGGCAATGAAAGTCCGAAAACGGCAAAAACAGGCACTGCAGGGAGGGTTCTCTTTTTTTTTTTTTTTTTTTTTGTAAAAGGGAATTCTTCTCAGGGAGAAAGTGGCACAAAAAACCCTGCAGAAACCTTTGCAAAAATAAACATCTCAAAGAAAGCTGCAATAGTCGGTAGCAACAGTTCTAGTCTCAGAAAAAATGTTTTTTCGTTATGAACGCAATAATTCTTGCAGAACACTTAGCAGCAACAAAAAAAACCTTTCAAAATCCCAACTTGGATCTCCAAAAAAGAAACGAAAGCACTTATCTTCAACCATGCGGATGTGGTCTGCTGCAGCAGGCAGGAAAGGGTGCAGGCAGAAGAAGAATCTGTTCCAGCGAGATCCAGAAGTGGCCTTTGCTTTCTGTCACGGGAGACTCCTGTGGCGGGTAGGATCTCGGTGGCCGGAACAGCACGAGCGTAGTAGGGGTCACAAGCAGAGGTCCGAGGCAGGCGGCAGGCAGCGAAGTCAGGTACAAGCAGGGGTCCGAGGCAGGCGGCAGGCAGCGAAGTTAGGTACAAGCAGAGGTCGGCAACGAGGAGACTGGAACAGGACAGGCGGGGCAGGACAGGGACTAAGAACAGGGAGCAGGGACTGAGACCGGGGAGCAGGAATAACCAGGGACAAGCCAGATTACTAGCAAGGACCTTTACTGTGAGCAGACTACAATACAGGTACAGGTACAGGAAACAGGTCAGGATCAAAGACAGGCATGAGCATACTGTAGGAGTCTGACTAGCAAGCAAAGGCAAAAGCAACAGACAGGAAGCAAGCTATAAAGGACAGAGACAGGAGCAACAAGAAGACAGACAGACAGAGGAACCCAGAGCCAACAGAAGACAGCAGCACACCCAGTGGACAAGGAAGCTATGGCTAGGCAGGAGGTCTAGGCAATCCTGACACTGCCACGCAAAATGACAATATTACAGAAACACAATAAATAGACATCAATCCCTAATAACCTTCAAGAGTGTTGTATGCTTGTGACATGTGGTTTATATCATTAACAACACACAACAACCTCTAGGAACACAATTTTAAATAGTACAGACTGCTATCATTTCAAGAAGATCACATGTGACAGGGGTTGAATCTGATCCAGTGCTGTTTTAAAGGGTTACTGGATTGAACAACAGCAAACACTGCTGTGACTAAGGAAGTATAAGCAAGTAAAGAAACTGAGTTATATTGTAAAATTCATCCAGACAAAGGTTCTATAAATAAAAGCTGTTTGCCAGTATGAACATTCAATGATAATAACAGCTGCCAAAGAGCCCAACAAGTTTGAAAGTATAAACTGTAGATCCCTCAGGACTTTGCTGATCACATTTTCGTCCTACACTTAAAGTTTAAAAGCATTTTGATTACTGTCGCCACTTTACGTTATTAGAGCACTGTAAAGGTTAATGCACAAGTTTAAAGTACGTATGTTTAATTTCTTTATTTAAGTGTGAATATTGTTACTGTCACATATTACTACCTAGATGAAGAACACTAATCTATTGAATAGTACATAATGTTATGTAATTGGCATTATTAAATCCACCATCAATTGTTTTGTTTGGACACTACACAGCTGCAATCGGGCTACAGTATCATCACATAATTGTCACGTGATGTGTCATTTAAATATTGGACTTCTAATACTCAATGATTCTAATGATATAATAATTGGACTATTACATATGTTCCCAACTCCACCCTCAAGAACTCTAATTCATTTTCATATTCATTCCTCTCATTCTCTCTCTCCCTCATTCTCTCTCATTCTCTCTCATTCTCTCTCATTCTCTCTCATTCTCTCTCATTCTCTCTCATTCTCTCTCATTCTCTCTCATTCTCTCTCATTCTCTCTCATTCTCTCTCCCTCTCTCCCTCTCTCCCTCTCTCCCTCTCTCCCTCTCTCCCTCTCTCCCTCTCTCCCTCTCTATATGGTGATATCACAGAGGAGGATGACTCTTCATTCGCCCTTTCCTGTGTTGCTTGACTGCTAAAACTCTGACTCAGGCCCTCATTCTCTCCCGTCTCGACTACTGTAACCTCCTGCTGTCCGGCCTTATTGCCTCTCACCTGTCTCCCCTTCAATCTATCCTAAATGCTGCTGCCAGAATCACTCTACTCTATCCTAAATCAGTCTCAGCGTCTCCCCTGCTCAAATCACTCTCCTGGCTTCGGGATGGTGCATAGCGAGAAATTAGGGCTGAGATGTAATGAGGGGCAGAAGAGTATAAAGCTTTAAAAGTGAGGAGAAGGATGGAGTGTGAGATGCGGGATTTGATTGGAAGCCAGGAGAGGGATTTCAGAAGGGGAGATGCTGAGATAGATCTAGGAAAGAGTAGAGTGATTCTGGCAGCAGCATTTAGGATAGATTGTAGGGGAGACAGGTGAGAGGCAGGAAGGCCGGACAGCAGGAGGTTACAGTAATCAAGACGGGAGAGAATGAGGGCCTGAGTCAGAGTTTTAGCAGTCGAGCAACAGAGGAAAGGGCGTATCTTTGTTATATTGCGGAGGAAAAAGCGACAAGTTTTAGAAATGTTTTGAATGTGAGGGGCGAATGTGAGAGAGGAGTCGAGTGTGACCCCTAGGCAGCGTGCTTGGGCTACTGGGTGAATGATCGTAGTTCCAACAGTAATGTGGAAGGAGGTAGTAGGGCCAGGTTTGGTAGGAAGTATGAGGAGCTCTGTTTTAGCCATGTTGAGTTTGAGGCGATGGAGGGCCATCCAGGATGATATAGCAGAGAGACATTCAGAAACTTTGGTCTGTATAGCAGGTGTAAGGTCGGGTGTTGAAAAGTATATTTGTGTGTCGACAGCATAGAGGTGATATTTAAACCCAAAATATGTTATTAGGTCACCTAGAGAGAGTGTGTACAGAGAAAAGAGAAGAGGTCCCAGGACAGAGCCCTGGGGTACCCCCACAGAGAGCTCAATAGAGGAGGAGGAGGTGTTAGCAGAAGAGACACTGAAAGTACGATGGGAGAGGTAGGATGAGATCCAGGATAGAGCTTTGTTCCGAATACCAAGAGTATGGAGAATGTGAAGGAGAAGAGGGTGATCCACAGTATCAAATGCTGCAGAGATGGTCGAGTAATATGAGCAGAGTGTAATGACCTCTGTCTTTGGCAGCATGGAGGTCATTAGTTATTTTAGTGAGGGCTGTTTCCGTGGAGTGAGCAACGCGGAAGCCAGATTGTAGAGGGTCTAGGAGAGAATAGGTGTTGAGAAAATGGAGCAAGCGAGAGAATACAAGACGTTCAAGGAGTTTAGAGGCAAAAGGCAGGAGGGAGACAGGTCGATAGTTAGAAAGACAGGCAGGGTCAAGCTTGCTGTTTTTGAGTAATGGTACGACTGTTGCATGTTTGAAGGAGGATGGAAAGGTTCCAGAGCAGAGGGAGGAGTTAAAAATGTATGTGAGCGTAGGGATTATAGTAGGAGCAAGAGGTTTTAGGAGATGGGAGGGAATGGGGTCAAGAGGGCAAGTGGTAGAGGGAGAAGAGGCGATCAACAGCGACACATCCTCCTCTGAGACAGTGGAAAAAGAGTCAAGGAAGGCAGGAAGAGAGTTAGGAAGAGGTGTAGGATGGGAAGAAGAAACAGAGGGGATGTTCTGATGTATGGATTCCACCTTTTCCTTAAAATAGTCAGCAAAGTCCTGAGCGGAGATGGAGGAAGGAGAGGCAGCTGAGGGTGGTTTGAGTAGAGTATCAAAGACAGAGAACAGTCAGCGTGGGTTAGACTTGTGCATGTTGATTAGTGCAGAAAAGTAGGCTTGTTTAGCTTGCGAGAGGGCAGAGTTGAAACAGGATAGCATAAATTTGTAGTGAAGGAAGTCTGCGAGAGTGTGAGACTTCCTCCAGAGGCGTTCAGAGGAACGAGTGGAGGAACGCAGCATGCGTGTGTGGGAATTTAGCCAGGGTCTAGGGTTAGAAGGGCGAGGGCGGCAGAGAGAAAGTGGGGCATGTATATCAAGAGAGGAGGACAAGACAGGGTTGTAGTTCCTGACCAGGTTGTCAGGGTCTGTAGCAGAGCTGAGAGAGGAGAGGGAGGAGAGTAAAGTGGACTCAAAGTCAGGTAAGTGAATAGAGCGCAGGTTTCTGCAGAACCGTGGTGTAGATGGAGGTGGAGAAGGGGAGAAGCGAGATAGAGAGAATGAGATGAGATGATGGTCAGAGAGAGGAAAAGGGGAAATGGAGAAATCGGAGAGAGAGAAGTTCTTAGTGAAAACCAGGTCTAAGTAGTGGCCATCCTTGTGGGTGCTGGCTGCAGTCCACTGTTGAAGGCCAAAAGAAGAGGTTAGAGAAAGAAAGCGGGAAGCCCAAGGGAGAGAGGGGTCATCAATGTGGCAATTGAAGTCCCCAAGGAGAAGAACAGGGGAGTCTGAGGAGAGGAAGAAAGAGAGCCAGGATTCAAAGTGAGAGAGAAAGGCAGAAAGGGGATCAGTAGAGGTAGGTGGGCAATAGATGACCGCCACATGAACATGGAGAGGAGAGAAAATCTGGACAGTGTGAGCTTCAAAGGAGGGAAAAGCAAGAGACTCTTCTGCCCCTACATACATCTCATCCCTACTTTCTCGCTATGCACCATCCCGATTCTTGCGTTCTGCTCAAGGATGTCTTCTCTCTGCCCCCTTTGTATCTAAAGCCCTCTCCCGCCTTAAACCTTTTTCACTGACTGCCCCACACCTCTGGAATGCCCTTCCCCTCGATATCTGACTAGCACCCACTCTATCCACCTTTAAGACCCACCTTAAGACACACTTGCTTAAAGAAGCATATGAATAGCACCGTAGATATTACTAGACACAATACATAAAGCTTGGCCCCCTGCATAAGCACTTACCAAAATGCCACCCTACTGTTTCTGCACGTTCCTCATACATACCAATTAGATTGTAAGCTCCTCGGAGCAGGGACTCCTCTTCCTAAATGTTACGTTTGTCTGAAGCACTTTTTCCCAGGACCTGTTATTTATATCTATTTATTATTTGTTATTTATATGATTACCACGTGTATTACTACTGTGAAGCGCTATGTACATTAATGGCGCTATACAAATAAAGACATACAATACAATGGGATAATCCAACTCCGTCCGAAACTCCAGCAAAAAAATTGAAGCCAACCAATGAATTTAAGAAGAACTTAATCTCGATTGCAGAGAAGAAACTTTAAATTATTTGTAATTCTTTGAAAGATAATGTCCCTAAGGAGAATACTGAACCTGACGAAGACTTACATTTTTTAAAAAGTCTTATTCCTTTTTGACAGACCTTAAGTCCTGTCAGGAGAATGCTCTACGCCATGAAATGCACTATTCGGTTTTGAAGGCGGTACAAGAAGAATACTTGAGATATATTATGTACAATTTTCATCTTGTTCCAGTTCATGAAAAATTTGTTAAATCTTTGTATAATGTATTACCCTATTCCATCTGTTAATAAAGTTCTTATTTTTTGGAACATGTCTACGTTCTTAATTTTAATTAATTGATAGTGTATGATAAACATTTTCACACCTTGAAATTGGAAAAGCATTGTAGATATATCATATCACTTCACATATCACAATAGTTGCATCAGTAATAAAACACAGGGAAATCATTTAAACGTGACAATTTATTTTTCGAGTACAATTTTTTTTTAGTGAGTATTCAGTTGGGGGGACGGTACAGAAGAAAAAGGAGAGGGAAGGCATTAAATGGGTAGCCATTGTATCAGTGACATATTACTACACACTACAGTATGTTGTTAAAGTAATCTTTGAAAGCATTGTGAATGTTTTTTGACATGTTTCTAGGTGAATTCTATGCCCGACTTCTCATAAGCTATCTATCAGGTATAGGCGCATCACCAACGATGCAACATCAACACACCCTTCCAAATTGATTACAATATTATGTAATACAGTCACACATTTAACAATTCACTTAGCATTTGGTGCAGATGTTTCAATAGATTTTAATAGGAATCTCCATGTTGCTGTCATAATGCCGAAGGCACACTCCACACAGCGTCTAGCTCTAGAAAGTCGGTAATTAAATATTTCTTGTTCTTTTGTTAATCCTTTCCTACTGTAGGGCTTCATTATGTATGTGAGTAATGGATAAGCCTCATCCGCTAACATTACATGAGGTACCTGCTGTGTGTCTACTCAGTGGTAGACTTTTATCCAATGGCAACACCAATTTGTTGTCCTCTATCAACCGATAAAGCTTTGCTTTCCGTATGCTCCAATGTCAACAGCAATAAATTTACAATTTGCGTCGCAACACCTTGCAAAATAATAGAATGGAAATGTTTATAATTGAAAAACATGGTTCCAGATTTTCTGGGGTGCTCAATACGGAACTGTTTACCATCGATATAACCTATGCAATTTGTTTTGCACTGACGATTCATTTCATGTACATTTGTCTGTCTCTCATCAAGTGGCACATATTTTAAATAAACATTATCCAGCAGCTACAGTAATTGTATCTGTTTTGAGAGAGTCATTGTACTGGGTTTCTTGATGTGCTGTGGAAGAGGATGTTATTTATTTAGCCACGCACCCTCGATGCACGTTCCGTCGGAA
The DNA here is from genome assembly GCF_040206685.1 of Ascaphus truei. Lineage (NCBI taxonomy): Eukaryota > Metazoa > Chordata > Amphibia > Anura > Ascaphidae > Ascaphus > Ascaphus truei. The sequence continues at coordinate 386,103,018 of NC_134485.1, forward strand.
AGACTCATTCAGAGGTGGGCCCGCAGATCGTAGTTTCCACACATGCACGCGCCTCCACCCCGCCGGGTGCGCGTGATACAGTGAAGACTGGGGCCGAAGCCTCAGAGATTGCTGATCTTAAGAAGAAACTTGCAATATTGAGGGACATTGACAATCTTGAAAGGAGTTTAGTGCTCACGAGCAGACCCTTGCTGGGACTAGTGGTGCAGATGGTTGTGCTGCGAGTGAGGATCAGGTAGGTAGCAGTTAGAAGTGGAAGCAATGGCAGGAGAAAGAGGCAGACCAGTTCTGTGCTGACCCATCTCAATGCATTTGCCATATTGAGTGAAGATATTGGGGGTATCAGGGCAGAAATGGCAAGGCTGGGGGAGACTGAGTCCTTTAGCAGCCAGGGGAATAGTTCCTCCAGCACAGAGGGGACCCAAAAGGCTCAGATACCAAGTAATATTGTGGTGGTAGGGGACTCCATTATTAGGAACGTAGAGAGGGCAATCTGTTGCCAAGACCACATGAACCAAACAGTTTGCTGTCTCCTGGGTGCTTGGGTTCGGCACATTACGAATCGGGTAGACAGATTGTTGTGAGGGGCTGGGACTTACCCACCGGTCTTGGAACACGTTGGCACCAATGACAAAGTTAGAGAAAGATGGAGGGTCCTATAGAATGGTTTCAGGGATCTATGCCAAAAGCTTAAGGCAAGACCCTCCGAGGTAGTATTATCTGAAATACTACCAGTGCCATGCGCTACCCCAGGGTGACAGTCGGAGATTAGGGAGGTTAATGCATGGCTAAGAAGGTGGTGTAGGAAGGAGGGTTTTGATTTTTCGAGCACTGGTACTCCTTTTCTCAGTGGTGCAATCTTTATGCTAGGGATGGATTGCACCTCAATGAAAAGGGATCTTCTGTGCTAGGGGGGAGAATGTTAAAAAGATTGGAGGAGATTTTAAACTAGGATGGAGGGGGAGGGGAAAGAGACAGATAATGAACTAAATAGAATAGATGGGGAAATAGCAAGGGGCTATGCATAGAGGTAGAATGGGGGAAAGTACGAGTCTGGCAAGCAGCGAGACACCCATAGTAAATACAGATAATACTAGAAAACTTCTAAAGACTAAACCCAATTGGCACAGAAAGGCAGGAGCAGATAAGATAATAGTACTGACTGAAAAAACATTAAATGCATGCTTGCTAATGCAAGAAGCCTGACCCAAGGTTGGTGCTTGAGGAGACAGGGGAAAGAGACTTTCGAGCTCAGAGCAGGGTCACATGGGACCAGTGGGAGAAGAGAGAGGCAGGATAGGACGAGAGAGGTGAATGAGGGCGGGGGGGGGAACCTGAGAGATGTGAAAGGGGGGTGGGGGACCGGAGAGATGTGAATGGGAAGGGGAGCAAAGAGATGTGAACAGGGGGTGGGGGAGCGGAGAGATGTGAACGGGGGGGACCGGAGAGATGTGAATGGGGGGGACCGGAGAGATGTGAAGGGGGGGGGCAATTGAGATGTGAACGGGGAGGGGAACGGAGACATGTAAACGGGGGGAGTGGAGAGATGTGAACTGGGGGGGAGTGGAGAGATGTGAACTGGAGGGGAGCGGAGAGATGTGAATGGGTGGGAGAGGAGACATGTGAATGGGGAGGGGACCGGAGAGATGTGAACGTGGAGAGCGGAGAGATTTGAATGGGGGGTACTGGAGAGATGTGAACAGGGAGGAGAGAGAGAAGGAGAAAGGAGGGGGAGAGGGGGGGTAGAGAGGGGGAGGGGGAGAGAGGGGGAGAGAGAGGGGGGAATAGGGAGTAGAGACAGAGGGGGGAGATGGGGAAGAGAGAAAAGGGGAGAGAGGGGAAGGGAAAGAGGGGAAGTGGAAGAGAGCGAGAGAGAGAGAGAGAGAGGGGAGAGAGAGAGAGAGAGAGAGGGGGAGGAGAGAGAGGGGGAGGAGAGAGAGGGGGAGGAGAGAGAGGGGGAGGAGAGAGAGAAGGGAGGGAGAGGTGGGAAGGGGGAGAGAAAGGGGATAGGGGGAAGAGAGAGAGGTGGGAGAGATAGGTGAGGAGAGAGAGAGAGAGGGAGGGAGATGGGGGAAGGGGGAGATATAGGGGATAGAGGGGGAGAGAGAGAGGAAGGGGGAGAGAGGAAGGAGGGAGAGAGAGAGAAGGGAAGGGGGAGAGAGAATGGAGCGGATAGGGGGAGGGGGAGAGAGTGGAAGGGGGAGAGAGTGGGAAAGGGGGGAAGGGGGAGAGAGAGGGAGAGAAAGAGGGGGAGAGGGGAGGGGAGAGAGAGGGGGAAAGAGAGAGGGGAGATAGAGGGGGAGAGAGGGGGGAGATAGAGGGGAAGAGAGGGAAGGGGGTGAGAGAGAGAGGGGGTGAGAGAGAGAGGGGGAGAGAGGGGAGAGAGTGAAGGGGAGAGAAAGGGGATAGGGGAAGAGAGAGAGAGAGGGAGGAGAGATAGGGGGAGGAGAGAGAGAGAGAAGGGAGGGAGATGGGGGAAGGGGGAGAGAGAGGGGATAGGGGTGAGAGAGAGAGAGGGGCAGGAGAGAGGGGAGGGGGGAGAGAGGAAGGGGGAGAGAGGGGGAGAGGGGAGGGAGAGCGAGAGAGGGAAGGGGAGAGAGAGAATGGAGCAGATAGAGGAAGTGGCAGAGAGGGGAAGGGGGAGATAGAGGGAGAGAAGGAGGGGGAGAGAGGGGAAGGGGAAGAGAGAGAGGGAGAGAAGGAGGGGGAGAGGGGAGGGGAGAGAGAGGGGGAGAGACAGAGGGGGAGATAGAGGGGGAGAGAGGGAAGGGGGGGGAGAGAGAGGGGGGGGGAGAGAGGGGGGAGTTGAGGGGGAGAGAGGAAAGGGGGTGAGAGAGAGGGGGGGAGAGAGGGGAGAGAGAGGGGGGGAGAGAGGGGGGAGAGAGGGAAGAGAGTGAAGGGGGACAGAGAGGGGGAGGGAGGGGAGAGAGTGAAGGGGGGGAGAGAGAGAGGGGGAGAGGGAAGAGAGAGGGTGGGGAGAGGGAAGAGAGAGGAGGAGAGAGAGAAGGGGAGAGAGAGGGGGGGAAAGAGAGAGGGGGAGCGAGAAAGAGAGGTGGGAGTAGGGGAGAGAGAGAGGGGGTATAGGGGGAGAGAGAGAGGGGAGGGGGAGAGAGATGGTTGGGAAGGGGGGAGAGAGAGGGGGAGGGGGAGAGAGAGATGGGGGATAGGGGAGAGGGGGAGGGTGAGGGGAGAGAGAGAGGGGAAGGGGGAGAGAGAGGGGGAGAGACAGGGGAGGGGGAGAGAGAGGAAGGGGTAGAGAGGGGGGGAGAGAATGGAGGGGATAGGGGAGAGGAGGAGAGAGGGGAAGGGGGAGAGATGGGGAGAGAGAGGGGAGGGGGGATAGAGGAGGGGGAGAGAGGGGAGGGGGAAAGAGGGAGACAGAGGGAGAGAGAGGGAGAGAGGGGTGGGGAGAGAGAGAAAGAGAGAGAGGGGGAGGGAGAGAGAAGGGAAGGGGGAGAGGAGGGAAAGGGGGGAGGAGGGAAGGGGGGGAGAGGAGGGAAAGGGGGGGGGAGAGGAGGGATAGGGTTAACTGGGTGGTAACTGGGTGGTTCCCGGTCGGTGACGGCCCAAGCATGGACCTCTTGACTTGAGGGGATTAACATGTTGCTGATCTCTGATAATACTGAATTGAATAGGGCACCCCAGGTCTGATCTCAGCAGCGCCTCCAAATGTAACGGGTATTCCCTCTACCCCAAGCACAGATATAGTGTGTGTGAGGGGGGAACCTATGTGTTACCAGGTGTGGTGCATATACCTGTAGGTTCACAAGTGGCCTGAGCTTCCGCTTGTTGGGAACCTGGGGTGAGTCCTTCGTATTGATCTGATTTGCAGCACCTCCACCTGTGTAGGGTTCTAGGAATGTAGAAGGTTGCCTACACAGGACCCACATACACAATAAGTACATTGAGATGTATATAACTAGTTTATATATATGCAGGAATAATCACACACATTACACACTTATCAGTAACCACTACTGCGTACTTGTAAAAATACTCCCCCTAGGGGGTAACTCCACACCAGGTACCGTAGTACCAAATGTAATTCACTCCACTAGGAGTGTACCTTGCACCCACCACCGTGTACCCCCAAACCATGTCCACAGTCTAACCCCGTTGTCCCGTGGTCAGCGCTGCCACTATGTGTAAATATATATGGTGATACGTTGGTGCACTTATGAAGGTACCTGCCAAGTGCTCCTGCACTCTGGCCTGCAAGCAAATTTGAAAAGAATCTGCCGCTTGGTGATCCAGTCTGTGATCCGGTCCTTCCTTGCACATGGGTCCGCCAGGGGCGATCCCACCCTGGAGATAGTATTTGTCTCTTTGGGCGTAGGCTTGAGCCCAAGCCTCTTCTCAGGGAGCGCAGCGTCCGCTGTGTCCCTAACTAACACTGGTAATAATGTGACAAGGTCCCTAACCTAGGGCCTGTCCCTGTAGCACCACAAGCTGTGAGGGGCTCTGGACCTAACTGGGGCCTAGGGGGCTTCTGGCCTAATGCAGTGGGTCACAGACCCCTGAACTTCCCCTAGCTCTTCCTGGTCCTGACTGACTGTGTCCCGCACGCGCCAAATGTATCAAAACCCCCACTGCAGGGAGATCCTCTGGCCCAATTGGCTCCCTGGCATCATGGGGCCGCTCCTGAGGCTCATGGGAATTGTAGTCCCGTTCAAGAGCCTTCCCTGGTAGGCTAGGGTTTGCGTGCTTATCACTGCGCATGCGCAACTCCTCAGGGCCGCCGGGACTTACTGCGCATGCGCGAACTCACGCAAGATGGCGGCGCCCTGCTCGGGAGCACCCGGGGACCTCCGAGCGCCAGAACACTCACTGCACTCGTCCCCCACCCTCCTGTTGTGTCGGCGGGTCTGCCGCTGACTCCCGGCAGCGGAGACGAGGGAGAGGGGATCGCGGAGCAGAGGGGGAACCTGGTTACACTTCCTTGTAGGTTTTGGTCATCATTTAAACTTTTAGGTATGAGATTGTTATACGTATTGCCACCTTATGTAACAGGTTTCCCCCACCCTCTGGGAGATCTCCCTATTACAAAGTGTGTTGTGCTGGTTATCTGCTGGCTCACAGAATCGCAGAGTTTCCGCCGTTGTTAATGGGGAAGATAGGACAGGCATTTGGGGTGATGGTTGGTTCTCTCACACTGGTGCGGTGCCTCCATCTCCAGCAGGCTCCAGTAGCACTGGATGCAATCCCTGCAGGAGAACTCTATTTCTCTTACTCCCCCTGATTAATTGCAGTCTCAGACCAGAGTATAAAATAACAGGAACGACTTTTTTTTCACACAACATGGGTAACAGCATACATGGTACACTTCTCTTCCCTCATCTGGATGGTCCCTTGAATCAACCTAGGAGGCCTGAGTCCCCAAGTGTATATCCTCTGCTCTTCCCTCATCCCCTGGTGGGATGAAGGTAGTTGTCTCACTCCCCTAAGGGAGGGGGTGGAAGTTGGTCAGAGCCCTGACTCCTCACTCCCTGGAACTCTCTCTCTCAGGGGAGACAACTGAACTAAATTTTAATGTGCAGACCCTTTTGTACCCCGGGGGAGTGTCCAAGGTCTGAGCCCCTGATTGGGTAGTACACAGGCTTTAGCCTGCCTCCCCGTCACTCAAGGGAGCTGCTTACTGCAGGGGAAACCCCGGATTAATCATAACACTACCTGCGCTGGTACCAGAGTTTATGTGTTAGGCAGGGCAGATTAGTAGCCAAGAGGATACATTGCTACACTTATGTAATAGAATCACATTTTTATTACCGCCACATGTCATACTGTAGATGGAAATGGTTATTGGCCAGGGCCCTGAGGCTATAGACAACATGCTCTTTACAAGGCAGTACTAAAAATGTGCTGTGTGTTACTTATTACTGGATAAGAGAACACCTAACTAACAAAGGGATAGCGTTGCTCCGCGCTAACGTGGGTACTGTGAAGACTCCCTCTTGCAGCCTTCAGTCTGGGGGGGGGATTCCACACGTCCCCTACAAAAGTGAGCTCCCACGAGGGGGGCTCACAAACAGAAGAAAACAAAAGGCAGACAGGCACACTGAGGGGTGTAAACGATTTATTAATCTAAGACAGTGGGTAACCATCCACTGATGCAGGGTTAAAACAACAATGAGTCAAAACAATTATACTAAAAACAGGACTGGTAATTAACCAAAATAGTGGATGTGGGGTAGGGGGTGACCAAAGTGATCTAGCTAAGCACTACAGAGAGGGTCCAGACCAATCTGAGTACTTACCCTGCTAGAGACAAGGGGACCCGCTTCCACCAGCTGCAAATACTCCACAGGAACTGCCACAATGTGACCTCTACGCTTTTCGCACGTAGTGCTTCGTCAGGAGGTCACGTGATAGCGCTGTCCCTGGAGTATAAGTGCAGAGCAGCAGCCAATGGGTTAGGTGCAATTAGGATAAATAAAAACACACATGTAGTCCCAAACGAGTACAGATGGGGTTCTCTGCAGCTTGTATATAGGTTTAACTGCTGGAGGACACATTTCATTTTGGAGCAATATTAAACCAGTTCCAAATGGTAACTTAGAATAAGTCCAAAGTCATTCCAACATATTAGATAAAAACATGTATACAATATCACTAACAATTCAAAGATGTGAACAATTACAAGATAGACATATATTAAAAACATAATAAAAACGTATGTAGTTAAAACATTATATCTAAAAGTAAGAAAAAACGCATACAAAACCCAAGTAATCACCAAATAATTCATTCTTTTAGGAAGGGAACCAAATGGTAAAAGAGACTGCCTCTGTACTAACATAATGAACAGGAAAGAGGCAGTCTCTTTTACCACAAAGCAAAGTTTTAAAATTAACCATTTTATTAATTGCTCTACAACGTATGTGGTATACATCTTACAGTGCCAATGTGGGTTACAGTACATCGGCAAAACAAAATGATGTATTAAGGTGAGGGTAATGGAACATATGAGGAACATCAAAAATGTGCAAAAACTAATTGACAAACATATGCCTTTAACCCACCTTTTAAAACACTTTTATGATTGTCATCAGTGTGACCCGAGTGGCATTTCTTTTATGGGTATTGAAGTAATCACCGCTAATCAGCGCTTAGGCAATAGAGATCTACGCCTCAGTAGAAGGGAGCAATTCTGGATTTACACCATGCAAACGAGGTTCCCACATGGTCTAAATGATTATATAGAATTGGTTCCCTTTCTAAAAGAATGAATTATTTGGTGATTACTTGGGTTTTGTATGCGGTTTTTCTTACTTTTAGATATAATGTTTTAACTACATACGTTTTTATTATGTTTTTAATATATGTCTATCTTGTAATTGTTCACATCTTTGAATTGTTAGTGATATTGTATACATGTTTTTATCTAATATGTTGGTATGACTTTAGACTTATTCTAATTTACTATTTGGAACTGGCTAGCAGGGTAAGTACTCAGATTGGTCCGGACCCTCTCTGTAGTGCTTAGCTAGATCACTTTGGTCACCCCCTACCCCACATCCACTATTTTGGTTAATTACCAGTCCCGTTTTTAGTATAATTGTTTTGACTCATTGATGTTTTAACCCTGCATCAGTGGCTGGTTACCCACTGTCTTAGATTAATAAATCGTTTACACCCCTCAGTGCGCATGTCTGCCTTTTGTTTTCACCTAACTAACAAAGCCTGTAGATATAAGCTTTTTTTTTTGTTGAAGTTGCATTAACTATGATTCATGCTCTTAAGGGATTTAAAAAAAAAGATTTTAGGTAGTTGCTGTTAATAATGAATAAATGCATTTAAACATTACCACTGGTAATTTTGTGCTTTCTATTTGAAAATGCCCTTTTACAGTACAAAAACATTTTGAAAATTGAGCCAAGAAATTGATAATTATTGGAGTCTTCACTGTCCAGGAAAAACAGATACTGTACATGAAACAGGATAATATTACTTTGAAATCTGCATCTCTAAAAGGGGATTAGAAAAGCAGAGAACTAAGGTAAGAATCACTTACTGTATTAGAATTTAAATATTTGTAATAAAAGATTGGCCCTACAGTATACTTCTAGTCCACATATTGTTTAACAACAAACCTTTTTTAAATTGGAATTGCAGTACGATTTGTCATGCTGTACATTTGTATAAGGCTTTACTGCTTTTCATAGGCAACATATATCATCCTTTGAAACTTACATTACAAAGTGTGCTGTGTTTATCATTTATCATCAAATTGTGTTGGATTCAACTGAAAATTAACATGGCTATTTATCACAGATGCTGCAGCCCTTTCATGAGCTTATTTTGTTATTCTAAAAGGTTTGTGTCTCATCAGAAATATAGGCATTTACATGACATTTTTTTAAACCAGGTTGATAATGTACAGTAGAATAATGTCTTTAAAATAAAACAGTTTGGGAGTTTTAAAACATTTATGTTTAAAATATAAATCCTTGACCTACGCTTGATGTTGATCAGATTTTTAGAAAGCTGAAAATAACTGTTTCAGAATAAAAACTACAGAATGGCATTGGGTTAATGTTGTATGACGACAAATATTTTTCTGAGAAATGCGTTTTCATTAAAGGGAGCTGTGTTGTACATGAAGAGGGCTCTCCAAATGAAATAGATAAAACAACAAGCGTTATGATGTTATGCGTGTTGTGCTATTTTCCACTGAAGATGCAGTGGTTGCAGTTAGGGTTGTATTTGAAAACAACTATTATGACAATTTGTATCACTTAAATGACCAACCAAGAGTTACTGTCAAGGGAAAAACCCATAAGCCCCTTTGAAATAATCATTTACTTGATCCCACATAGATTTCACAGTGTAAGATTTTTATACAGATGTAGCATATTTTTCCTTCCAATGAGCCACAGCAAAGTTATCTATTTGTGGTGGTTCAGCAAATTTGACGTAGCAGGTAATGCACTAATGATCTGTCTTTGCCCATAGTTAACCAAGGGAGACCTAGAGCAAGGCAAGCCACACTCACTAGGAAGGAAAGAAAGCCAAGTATCTAACAGGGTCTGAGGTCTTATAGAAAATGGGCAAACCAAGCGGTTCAAATGATTCTTATCTGCCATCAAATTCTATGCAAAGTAACGTCATTTGTATTTAGAGATCTACAAATCTATTCTAGTTTATTTTTTTTTTAAATCATGATTTTCCAGCTAAAATAAAACTTTTAAAACTGATGGGTGGTTGTCTAAGATTGTTTAGTGGTTTCTGAAAATATTCTGGGTGGTTTTTTGTTTTGTTTTTATGATAATTCTGATAAATTAGGGTTATGCTTATAGTAGTTGAACTTGCTTGGATTTAAGGCTTTTAATATAGGTAAGCTTTATTGCAGTTTTTTGCATACCAGTGCCAGATTCATAACTGCTAGGAAATCACTCTTTAGCGAAGTCCTAATTACTGTTTATACAAATGTGATTCACAATTTATGAGATACTTGATTTAACATGAGAGGCATGATCTCCTTAAAAAATTTTATCCAATTAACCATCAAAATTCAGCAGTAAATGCTCACTTTCCAATGATTACCCAATTTGTCATTCTATCCCATATAAGTGAGAATGTAAGTATTTTTATAACCACGCATGAAAAAACTTATGGTAGGTAAAAAAAAGTGACAAATACCCTCCACTGTAAAGTGTACAGCACATAAACATACCACCTGTGGGTATATTTGCATGTCTCAGACAGGTCTGACATCCTTTCTTCCCCCATTATCGCTTAGCAAATGATCACTTCCACCGAAGCCAGGGATTCTGGGTAATGACATACAAATGAGCACTCACATTGAGTCACTCTTTACTTCTTATTAATTTTAACATGGACCCCATTTGACGTAACGAGATCTGAGAGCTCTAGCGAGCGACACGAATAGCAGAAAAGCTGCACAATGCTCTCCCTGCCCAGAACTTGCCATCTGTGAGGCTGAGTTCACTGCTTCTAGATTTTAATGCAACAAAAAAAGAGAAACGTTACATGGGGGTATAAATGTTATACAGTATAAGGACACAAATCTTATTCAGAATTTAGTCAGTTCCACCTCTATTAGCATAGATACATTATTACGTCTCAGCTCTATCTTCCCTATACTAGATACATTATTACGTCTCAGCTCTATCTTCCCTATACCGCAAATATTACATCAATTCTCATCAATGTGGAAGGCATTAAAATAAGAGAACTCTGAAGTACCAAATTAAATCTGCATAACTACGAGAGGGAAGTACAGTACACTTGCATAATAGCGAGATGACTGTACAGTAGTATTTACTGTTAAATACAGGATTAATCATAGATTTTCCCTATGATACCTATACATGGGATTCATTTTGAAGAGAGAATAACAAGTTAAGACTATGGACTAACTACTGAAAAATATTTATAATAGGGATAATTCTTATTTACCAATCCAAGTAGTACAACTGATAACTAAAAATCTACACTAAACATAGGGCAATCATAACAAGGTAGGATTTTAAGAGTGTGTTATTGTTGTTTTTATACAGTATATAAAACATTTTTGCACAAATTTGTTTTTACTATTGACAGTATTTGCGCCAAACTATAAAAATACCGCAGTATCCTTCTTTATTTACAGAAGGATATCCTAAATAAATATGTAACGGTGTTTGCCCGGGCCAATCTCATATTGCCCCCCCTATGTGGACACTGACCCCTATTACATGAAGTGTAGTGTGGTGCACCTGCTGGCTTACAGAATCCCTGAGTCTCCCGCGGTGGTATGGGGGATGTCATCAGGACTGGCTTACGAGGTAATGCTGAGTTATACTCACTCATGGTACAGCGCCTCCATCTCTTCCAGACCCCAAGCGTAGTAGGGAGGAGTCTCTGAAAGAGAATCTCTATGTGCACCTTCTTCCCAAGTGACTCCACAATCAGGACAGAAGCGATATCTTTGATGCCCATCATAGCGGCCGGTCTTCTAGCCGCTCATCTCAGGTTGCCAACCCAAAGGAAGTCCCTGACCGTACACTCCCAGGCAAGGGCACTGAAAGCAGGTCTAGCTCTTCCCTTACTCCCTGATGGAGTAAGAGGAATAGTCTTCCACACCACTCCCTTGAGGGAGGACCATAAACACTGCCAGAGCCCTGACAGGTTGCTGGACAGACTCACCTCACTCAGGTGGTGAGGCACACACTGACTAAATTGAGGAAGTGCTGCATATTATATAGATTAAGTAGGCACCACCCCTGTGTCACTGTAAGTGGACACAGAGCCTGATGTCACTTCCTTCACTGAATAATACACAGCACAGGAGGTGAGGGCAAACCCCATGATTACTCCTGGCAACCTGCCCTTACCTGGGATTATTGCACAGGAGGAGAAAGACATATAACCCCAAAACTACACAGGGCTACAAATATAAAGTTATAAATAACAAAAAAAAACTTTGGGGTATAAATAGTTTATTGAAACTTTATAGATACCTTGGGACATATTCTAGTAGCTGCAGAATGTTTCCTTTTCATACGGCATGGTCATAAGTATCAGAATAAAATGTAAAATTTGTCAACTTGACATATTCTGTATTAGAAATTGTATTGTTTAAACCCTGTTTATAAAAAATTACAAACGGCACAGTTAAACATCCAATCCGCATGGGTTGCTTTTTTTGTTTGTTTTGAAGCAAAGTGAACATAACCTCGTAAGATAACGCATCACAAAACATTTGTTTTACAAATTTTGGACCAGTTGTATATTTTGTAGCAAAGATGATGCATTCCTTCTTTTCATCAGATTGTTTAATCTGTATTTCTCTAGAGAAAGCTCTTTCTATACAGGTAGTCCTCGGTTATCCAACGGAATCCGTTCTGGAAATACAGTAGCTTTGGTTAGTGAAACCATTGTAAATTGAGTCCCATGTTTATCAGTGGCGGTGAGCGTTGGATAACGCATTCCGGCGTCGAAAAACAGCCCATAAGGTTGAATTGTAAAGCGTTGGATATGCCATTTGTTGCAAAGTGAAACGTTGGATAGCGAGGACTACCTGTATTTGTGCCTTTATGCCCTCTGGATTTATAATGCAACTTTATGTCCACCAGTGTAGCACGGAGATGTATAGGTTTATCAACAATACCAGTTGCCTGTTCTTTTTGTGAAAATAGTAGCATATCTTTTAATGCATCACGGTGAAAACTAGTGGCATGTAGTGTGGAAATCAGTAGCCATTCTATACAAATCACTGTGTAGCTCATCATGTTGAAAGCTGAGTAATACATCCAAAAATCTGATGATGTGATGGCGAGTAGATTTTTTGTTTCGGCGAGTAGATTTTTGGGTGATTAGTCAATCCTATCTCTTGGCTCTGAAACTCCTGAGCTGGAGGGGCAGACGGATGAGGTTTATGAGATGGCAGAGCAGGGCATGTTGCCAGTACCAGAGTCATTATCTCACCATCTGAAACTTTGTTGGAGAAGAGGAGGAGCAACCAATGGTAGAAGAAGAGGAAGTATTTTTAGCTAAAAGACGGAATCCACCAGGAATGTACTGTAGTGCCGACGAGTATTCTAAAACCAATCTGGGGCAATCACCAACAAAACCCAGGTACATACAGGGTACAAGCTGAAAACATGCTGGGTACATGCTACAACATTTCTGCAGACAGACTAATGGCCCATCGGATTAACAGTGCAGAAATGAGACTGAAATGTATGCAGCATGTACCTGGATCTTGTTGTTGATAGCCCCAGATTTTCCAAAGCAAGTTTAAGGCAAGTGTTAGAATACTCGTCGCCGCACCTGTAGGGCACTTCAAAAAGGTGTGGCACAGGAGTTGAAAGAGATAAAAAATCCACTGAAAGTAACCAACGTTTCCCTACATTTGATTGTGGCAAATCAAAGCAAACAGCAGAAAGCACAGGAGAGGCAGACCTCAGAAAGCAAGAAAATCGCAGCAGCATTAGCAGAGATGTGCAGCATACTAAAACATAGCATTGCTGTAATAAGGGGACCAGTTCCTTGCAGCCAAGAAACTCAACACAAACTCTTGAAATGTCAATGCAGTACACCTCTCCCACACCATTCCTTTGAATGTGTGTCTTTCTGGTTTCAATCACATTCCTGCTTGATAGCTGATGATTACTGCGCATGCATCTGTAACTTCACCACTGCTTGCTTGCGAAGTTCAAGAGCCTGCCTAAACCATCTTGATATTACGATATTCAATCTGTGCTGTAGCTTTTGACTGCGACACTGCGTTTGACTGCACAAGGTTGATGTGTGTGCTTTTTATGTATTTGGGGGTGTAGGGATAAAATTATTATGATGACCTGCCTTTTGAAAATATGTCATTTCTTTGAACTACAGTACAGCTAATCCTTCATGCAGCTGTACCCTGTACCCCCCTCCACCACGCACACACACAAGGCTCACTCAAGGATTTGAACCTCTTATCGACAGACACCTCTCCAGAACCATTCCGTTTCTAAAGCTTGTCATTGTGTTTTTAATCGTCCGTCCCTAGCCGAGCATCACCTCTCTGCGCCTGCGTGCCTAATTTTCCTATTGTTGGCTTTGAGTCACCTCTCTGTAATCCTTTTTGGGATGGGAGCTACAGTACATAGCTGATGATTACTGCGCATGCGTCTGTAACTTCACCACTGCTTGCTTGCGAAGTTCAAGAGTGCGTGACCAAAAAAATATATATTTTTTTTTTCTCCTCATTTTTTATTTTCTCCACAAGCCTGCCTAAACCATCTTGATATTACGATATTCAATCTGTGCTGTAGCTTTTGACTGCGACACTGTGCGTTTGACTGCACATGGTTGATTTGTGTGCTTTTTATGTATTTGGGGGTGTAGGGATCAAATTATTATGATGACCTGCCTTTTGGAAATATGTCATTTCTTTGAACTGAAGTACAACTAATCCTTCTTGCAGCTGTACCCTGTACCCCCCTCCCCCACGCACACACGCACACACACAAGGCTAGCTCAAGGATTTGAACCTCTTATCGACAGATACCTCTCCAGAACCATTCTGTTTCTAAAGCTTGTCATTGTGTTTTTAATCCATCCCTAGCTGAGCATCACCTCTCTGTGCCTGCGTGCCTAATTTTCCTATTGTTGGCTTTGAGTCACCTCTCTGTAATCCTCTTTGGGATGGGAGCTAACTGATGATTACTGCGCATGACTCACCCATCCACCCCCCCAACTCTTTGAGGTTTTGTTTACGGTAACGCTTGCGATAATCCCTTCTCGAATTTGATATGTAAATCTGATTTGCACAGCACTGTGAAATTGAGAGTTAAAAAAACCATAATCTGATTCATGTTTTTAATGCAGTAAGTTACCAATTTTTGTCATTCTTTCGTTTTCTTTGGTGTAGTGGGGGGGGGGTGGGGTGTCAATGATGATGATTATCATGAATGTAAATAAATTTTTATTTTATTTTATCAGGAACAAAAAATACAAATATACAAATAATCATAAATAATACAAAATGCAGTCTTTATTCAGTTCTTCTGTCAGATGAAAATTGAGGGCTGGTGGATAATCATGAATAATGCACATTGATAATAATATTAATTAATAATATATAATATATAATAATATATATATAATAATATAAATGTTTCCGTCTTTATCTTCTTCCTCATTCTGTGTACAGTACAGTAGTTCATTGAGACAGGGGAGGTTTTGTGTACATCATGACAGCAGTTTAGATACACTTAACTGTACAAACAGTTCACAAACTTTACACGATACCCCCCCTCTCCCCCAGTCCATCCTTTTTTTCTGAAAAGACAAGAAAACAAAAAATTAGTGCAGTTATGTCCATACTGTATTATGGCATTGTGTGCTGTATAGTACTGTCAAACTAGTCTATACTGGAACTACTGTAACTTCTGTTAAATAATTTGCAACCAGATGGCTGGTGCTGCTCTCTCAGGAAAGAAAAAAATTGAGCAGTTAGGTGCATATTATGGCATTGTGTACTGTATAGCTACTCCATATTGGACTATAGTATGCAGTTAGTACTGTCAAACTAGTCTATACTGGAACTACTGTACACTGTGTCTACTGTTAAATACTTTGTAACCAGATGGCTAGTGCTGCTCTCTCAGGGAAAAAAAAATCTGGGCCATACTTACCTGTATCATACTGTACTTACAATACTACAGTACAGTACTATACCATACTACCTTCCTGATGCTTGCCCATTTCGCGCGATCACAATGGGCAACACAGTCGCAATATGGTCAATATATTTATTGCATTGTTCCACGGTGAGTACATCGTTCCAAAAACTTATTATGCCTTGCGCCAACTCATCCTTTTTGGAGGGTATCACGACTTTTCGGATATGGTCCTTCAGCTGAAGCCAGACCATTTCGATAGGATTGAAGTCTGGCGATCTGTCATTGGAGGGAGGGCGGAAAAAAGGACCATTATTTAAAGAGATACAGTACACAGTAAAACAGTGGGACAAAATGAGACACGGTTACTGCACTTACTCCGCTGGCGTCTTCACCCAGTTGATACCGCGCTCAAGAATATGCGCTGTTGACGCGGTGTGCTTCGGATCGTTGTCCTGGTAGAAACGGTGACCATCTGGGAACTCACGTGTGATGTATTCCACAATCTCAGGCACAATTTGCTCTTGGAAAAAAGCTATATTCATGATTCCTATAACAAGAAAAGAAAAGTGCTCAAAAAACTTCACACTAGTACAGTACAGTGCATAAGGCAAAAGCGTGTGACATACATTTACTGTACCTTCAAAGATGACGATGCATCCTGGTCCACGCCTAGAGATGGCACTCCACACATGCATGTTCACTGGGTGTTTTGGACACGGCTTCATAGATATGCAACCTTTTTTGTGGAATGCAAAGGTGGCAAATCTCTCCAGCGATACAGTAGACTCGTCAGTGAAGATGCAATCCTGGAAATTTTCTCCTCTTTCGATCCATGCCTGGGCCTGGACCACTCTCTTGATCTTGTTAACGTCCCTTATCATAGGGTACACTCTGTAATGACAAGGAATAATTTTATAGGTACAGTACAGTTTCTTAAACAACACTTTAACCTCCTGTACTGTCCAGTACTAACCTAACACGTCCATATTTCCATCCAATTCTGCGTCTCATCTTCTTTATGCTGGTCTCGGATACAGTGAGATTGTGATTTTGCTGCAGAGTGTATTTGACCCTTAAGGCACTCTTCTCATCATTCTCTTCACTTATTTTGTCGACCAGAAGAGTTGTCTCCCTACAGTGTACAGAAAAACAACAATCCGGTAAGTTACAGTGCAGTAGGCCACAAGTACAGCACATCATTTACAGTAAAAATAGTATAAAATTAGATAGATCTACACAATATATAGTTCTATTAATATGCAGCAATATAAACAATAATAGATATACTGTAGTTATATAAATATACCGAAATAACTATAAAATTAGATAGATCTACACAATATATAGTTCTATTAATATGCAGCAATATAAACAATCATAGATACTGTATACTGTATTATATACTGTAGTTATATAAATATACCGAAATAACTATAAAATTAGATGGATTTACACAATATATAGTTCTATTAATATGCAGCAATATAAACAATAATAGATATACTGTATTATATACTGTAGTTATATAAATATACCGAAATAACTATAAAATGAGATAGATCTACACAATATATTGTTCTATTAATATGCAGCAATATAAACAATAATAGATATTCTGTATTATATGTTGTAGTTATATAAATATACCGAAATAACTATAAAATTAGATAGATCTACACAATATATAGTTCTATTAATATGCAGCAATATAAAAAATAATAGATATACTATATTATATAGTTATATAAATATACTTACGCGTTAGTTACCGTTGGTGTCCTCGTGCGTTGTTTGTTTTTTCCGTGTGCATGATAGCACACGGTGGTTGATGGCACAACGAGGCCAGAAGCAGCTAACCAGCGTTGGATATCTGCAATTCGTTGTCCGCTCGTGTACATCTCCTTTATTCTCATGCTGAGATCCTTTGAAATCTTTTTAACAGGCATTGCTGCGAGTAGAAAGAAATACAAACACAAGAATGTATATTCGATGTTTAGTTGATGTGTATTCAATGTGCAGTGAATCCACAAAATGGATGGTGTATTTATACGTTAATGACTCACATTAGAGTATGCCCACTTTTAACACCTGTACCTCGTCGCCATGCATAAAAGGTTACCCACTTTGCATAGCCTCCCACTCGATGATCTGTATCTGAACTTGCCCTTGTCCAGGTACTGCATTGTGCCATCTGCTTCCATGGATTAGCCCCGATTCTACGGACGCAAGAAATTACTCTCTTCTGCCATGCCTGTCGTGCCGAAAAAGCGAAAGGCGGAAGCCGTTTCCAAGCCAAGGCCAAAGCGACAGGCTAAGGCTAATAAAGAAAACCTTCTGCTGACCCCAAACGCTAAGGGTTTTAAGCCTTATTATGTCAAGAAGAAATTCGGTGATGTACACTCAAGGCAAAAAAAATGGCAGCCAACCCATCGAACCCGCAGGCCACTTCCTCGATTACGCTTCGACGACTCTGCCGCCACTCTCCCGGATATCTACAGCCCATCTTCTCCACTACTCGTCCACGACGCTGCCGCTGTTCTCCCGGAAATCTACAGCCCATCTTCTCCACTACTCGTCCACGACGCTGCCGCCGCTCTCCCGGAAACCCGCAGCCCATCTTCTCCACTGCTTTTCGACGACGCTGCCACTGGTGTCCCTGAAATCCATAGGTCACTTTCTCCTTTACGCTTAGATGACTCTGCCACTTCTCGCCCGGAAATCCACAGGTCACCTCCTCCATCCTTCTTCGACGACGCTGCCGCTTCTCTCCAGGGAACCACCATCTCATCCTCCGTAGCACCCATCCACCCAGATGTCCACAGCACGCCATGCACAAGAACCAGCTCGTTAGACCGCATGCTGAATGGGTTAAGTGTGGATATCCCCGGGAACTCTACTATGCTGGTAAAGATAGATCTGCTTTTAGAGACCATGCTAAATATGGATCAACGGATGCAGAAGATGGATCAACGGATGGAGAAGATGGATTGACAGATGGAGAAGATAGAGACTGACATAGCGGGGATACATAATTTGCTCTGTGTTCATGCCACTCTATCCCCGACGCCGGAGCAGGAGGGTGGCATGGATGTGATGAATGGGACCTTCAACCACTTTCCAACACGAAGCGCAACCCCTCCACCAGACGAAATTGTGTACATGTATGCCGTTGAGGAGGAGGATAACATGACAACCCCGTCAAGACCACGCCAGGAGACAGCACAGTGACCAAGACAGGAGGAAAGCTTCCAACCTGGTTTACCCCAGAAGTATGGCATGTTAATTTTTAAGCACCACGTGTCCTACTTGGTGTACTGCGGGTGGGCCAACAATGTAAACTATGAATGAAATCGCGAAAAAAGGGCGCTTCCTGAAAATTTAAGAAGGACTATTGTGGAGGAATGGCGGCGCTATTTTTCAATTTCAGATCCTTTAATGAAAATCGTTTGAGACTCCATTAATGGCATTTTGCGTCATACAAGGTATCGGCCCTGAAAGGACAATCTGGTGGGGATCAAATTTGCGTGACTGTTCAACTGTTGTTTATTTTTTGTAAATGTTTTTGTAAATGTTTTGACTTTCTGTACTTTAATAAAGGAGATGTTGCGTTTTTAAAATTTTATGAATAAAGAATTTTTTTTAATAACACCATACTGTTGTGTTGTACATGTTTTGACTTTCTGTACTTTAATAAAGGAGATGTTGCGTGTTTTAACTTGTATTAATAAAGAAATGTTTTTACTTACTGTACACAAGACTTGCACAATTCCAGTCCCCGAGGGCCGCAAACAGGCCTGGTTTTCAAGGTTCTCCTTAAAACCGGGGCTGTTTGCGGCCCTCGAGGACTGGAGTTGTGCAGGCCTGACTGACTGTTCTGTACATCATCCTACTGTAAATGTTTTAACTTTCTGTACATAAATGTTTTCACTAGCAGTAAACCATACACCTGTTAATGTTTTGAATTGCTGTACAATTAAAATGTTTTTAAATTGTATTTGTAAATAAATGTTTTTGTACTTACTCCACCAATAAAAGAAAATGTTGATTTGTTTTAAATTGTCCTTTAATACTGTAACAAAATACAGTGTTTCTAGAACATACTGTACAGTACTGTCCAGGCATACTGTACAGTACTGTATACTGTAGGCATGCTCAGTACTCTACAGTACATCACAAGAGTATTAAAACAATACATGCTGTATGGGTATAGAATACACATATGTACTGGAATACATGTAGAATAAATGTATACTTTTTATTTTTCGGGTTTATTATACAGTATATATAAAAAAAGTATTGTATACGGTCTGAAAACAACAGCATACTGTTTCAGGTTTTCTATGAAGCTCTCAGTTACAGTATCTATCCTAATCAATAACAACGGCCACTAAACTGTAGACTCCGGTACGTGGTTTTTTTAAATCAGATTCAGCAATGTGCAGGCATTGTAACACAAAGCGATATCATCCATCGAAATCCCTCCATTTGCCATTTTGTGCATGAGACAAAGTTTTCTTTTCTGAGGAAAAAAAAAGTAAAAGTTTTACTGTAATGGTCAGTCAGTCCCCTAAAGAAGTTCCCACAGTCAGTCCCACCAATATTTTTCTCGGGGGGCGTCTCCTGTTCACATGCGCATGCGCCTACTGTCGATGTGATGACATGCATATGCGTGTTCAAGAAGGTTCGTATGCGCATGCGCCTAGCGTTCCACCAATTGTTCAGTATCTGCTGTAGAAGCTGCTCAGCCAATGATATTGCTTGCAGGAGACTCGCTTGACTGTGCATTGGTATTTCAAAAACAGAATAAAATACGGCAACGTTACTCACCATAGACTTTGCCAATCAGCTGGCGCCGAGCCACTGCCAGTCCCGTATTCTTGATCATACACGTAGTTGACAGGTGACAGCGGGACTACTACACCTGTAGTCAGCTGATGAGGCTGGAAATCGCTTAGGTACATGCAAGCTTGCTGGAATCTGTACGCGAAATCTGGCTCAGGCTGCAGGTATCCGGTCTGAAACTTGTCCTGCATTTGTTGAAGCAAATTCTGAACCACCACGGTCAGATCCTGCACGTTCTTTGGGTCCGACTCCGACATCCCGCAAGGACAGACAGCAAGGGTTGTCGGTTACCAGGTTTTCACTGACGGTCGGACCGTTATTGGAAGCCGGTGCTGGTGCTGGCGCATTGCTTGCCTGCGACTGACGTTTCTTAGTTGGTTTTAACATGACCTTTCGCCTTTTGAAGTCTCCATGATCATAGATACGGGAAAACCCCGGCGATACACACCAATACCCTCCAATAACATCGGGATCAATATGAAAAAAAGATGGATCGATACATAACTTTTTCCTTATTGCACGCTTCCACACATGAGCATCTGGTGAAAATTTGTAAAAGTCATAGTTTTCGCTAAAATACTGATAAATTTGAACAACTGTTGCCATCTTATCATCTGTTGCATTAATCGCGGCCCATATTAAATAAGCGTACATTCTTTCAGGTTTTTGGAACACGGACTGCAGTTGTTCACTCATCTCGGAACTCTCAGGACAATACTGTAGAACACCAGACACTGCGCGTTTAGTTTTAATATGAAAAGCCTAAATTGTTACATTATTGTAACTTCTTCAGTCCCAAGGCCAATTTACAATGGACCACTGTGGTATTCTTTTAAACACCTGCAAGTCGACACATTACTGAAGCACATGCGCATTACAATTCATGAATATCTGCCATCTGGCGGATATGCGAAGAATTGCAACCAATTAAATCCGAACCATTATCAATAAACACATCAACCGCGCATCAACCGCGGGTGCGAATGCAACATGAATGCGGTATGCATGCCGTCAGAATGCGGCATGAATGTGGTGAAGTGCATGGAATTCGGAAACAATCCCCGAATAAATTCAGAGATGTTGGAGAATAAAAGGGGCCGCGGCTGTACAGTACTAGACTTCCTACGAGTTTAAGCCTTTTGGGTCATACCGCTTGGATTTACCTTAGCCAGAATGAAACACTTTCTATTAAAAGCCTTCCCTGCATGGTTTGGAAATGCAAGAAGTACTTACAGAATATAAAAACCTGCATATCCGAGCACAAAGGGCTCTTTCTCCATGGATGCCGTATGCACAACTCGCACTAACTACAATATCCCACTTAATACATTGTACATATATGAAAGCTGTTTTTTGTTTTCAGAATTTGAATCACATGTAAATTGGTTCAATTTCATTATTAGTATTTTCTCTTTTTAAAAAATATATATTAAAACTGAAGTTTTATGAAGCAAAAAAAACATTAAATGAAGAAGTGCACAAAAAAGTAGGATTTCTTTTATTTGTATCTATACAAACACCCCACCTAAATGTTTTGTATCAAATTCTTGGCAGCACCCATACAATATTATAATTTAAACAAAAGAACATATCAAGGGTCTTAGCAAGATATTCATTATACTGTTTTTCTTACTGTAGTATGGCCTAAGTGATTCTTTGATAGAACTCTGAAAGCTTGTTACCCAACAGTGATAGTGTCACGGGAAGTGACTGCAGGGCTGGAGTCCAGTTGATGGGAACAGGCTATCAGGAGTCGACAAACAAGCAAATTCCAGAGGCAGGAAAGGTTAGCAAGCAATGGTCTGCAGCAGGCAGAGCTAGCACTGGATAGGAGAGACGCAAACGTACAGTAGTTAAAGTCTGAATAGGGTTTGGTAAACGGAAAGACAGCAAACAGGATGTGGCAGGAGGATATGGATTACTGAAGAAAACCTCAAATATCAGGTTGCCAGGAAAAGGAAAGGGAGGTTTATATAAGCTTGGCTGATGATAATGAACAGGTGACAGTCATTAGGTTATCGGTGCTTTCGCTTCAGAAGGATCTCTGCAGAAACAGGAACACATAAGCAACAGTCCTGGTGGCAGACAGGCAGAACTCCAGACAGGGAACGTAGAGATCAGAGTCCAAGATCCACCAGGGACATCCCTGACAGATAATGTTACCGGTATAATTGAAAAAAGGCCATGGCTAAAATGCTGGAAAACAAAATACACATAAAAGCGCCCACTCACCAGCATTGATGATGCTTCATGAACTGATTTAACAGATCAAAGGTGTTTCGTTTGGTGTGTGGTAAAGGCCAGTTTAAGGAGTAAGAAACCCATGCTTTGGTGGTATTGGTTTACTAGACTGTGGCCCAATTTTTGATTTACCATGTTGCATGTCCCTTTGAAGCTATTTTGTTTCCATCTGCTGGTCCGGAGATTCCATGCACTCAAGATCTCTGATGGGAATCCTATTAAAATCATCTGGTTGTTAAAGTCATCCGGTATAATTAAATAAAGTTGTGGTCTTGTTTCTCCTAAAATAGCACTGCATGTTTATTTATTCAATAATAGGGGAGGAGGAGGCCCCCAGGGCTTGCTCTGGTCACATTAATTATTGACAACATAAACATTTCTAGAAACGATACCAGGTGTTTCCTAAGCCGATTTTAAAGAATGTTTTTAAACTAAAAACAGGCATTTTGAAGAATTTAGCATTCAGTAATCTTTTTAAGAAGAAAAAACAGATTACTCTATTTTACAACCATGGCAGAAATAGGTAGAATATCACATCACTAATTACAGAGCTTGGTGTGTACTGATGTAGTCATGGCAATTACAGTATAATGTCACTTTCTTAAACCCCTTGAAGCTGTATTTGGATTTGATAGCATAGTTCAGTTCCAATAATTAATAGGATCCCTCATGCACATAGCATACAGCAAATAATTATTGCCCTTTTTTCTTTCAAATAATTGAAAACATATACATGAGAAATGTATCTCTTTGTACCATTTCTACAAGTATTACATTTTCTTCTTTAGATACATGAATATTAAATGGTAGGAAAAGTATTTAGGAACACTGATGGCTACACTTACAGTAAGTACATGAATAATGGCTTTAATTTATTTCTGCTCTTTGACAGCATTTTGTTGTTCGCTAAAGAATATCTAATAAGATGATTCCAACAATGTATATACCAATAACTTTACTTGTACCGTACCTTCTGTTTGTTAAATATTTTTTAGACCGGTTTCAAATACTTTGAGTACCATCTGACATTAGTTTTCTAATATTATTGTTTGTTTAACAGAGAATGTAAATCTGTGTACTGCTACCCAATGCACATATCTCTAATACATACTCTGAGAATCACGTGCTTTACATAAGCCTACCACGGAATACTACAAAGCTTTGTTTAGTTATTATGGGGAGAAATTATTTATCTGCCAAATTGGCTTTTTGACTGTTTTTGGCACAAAAAAATCCCCACAGACTTCAATAAGGATTTGTGACTGAAAACAGTCTTAACAGCCATTTCAGTGCATACAGTATAGAATAAGGCCTCTAATGTGTGGTTAGCTTAACATAACATCACACTGACAGTGTATCTTCAAAGATAATGAAGATCTCTGGGCACTCCAAATAATTCCATTTTTTAAATATTTATTTAATGAAAGTTCAGAGAGGTGTACCTTCAATATGGCAGCTTATCTTTGTAGCTCCTAGCCCAGCCACTCACCATCCATTGCCATGCTCCGTACCTTGTGGTGGGAAGGTTACATTTTGTATGCAAGCGTGGAGACTGAGGAAGCCCTGCCTAATAAGGCTCATCTCAAATAAAATTGACATTCCCTGAAGACCCAGTGTCAAGTTACTTTTTGAGGCCTAGGGAGTGGTTAGGATCCCCATGCCACTGGTGTTGCTCTTGTTGGAATTCTACCTTATTTCAGTCAAACACAGGAGCTCAAGTGAAGCAGACTTTTTCAGTCCACTGGAAGTTCTGGTAATTTTATTAGTCTGAAAATCTTGAACTGTACAGAAGCTAATTTTGCTGACGTGGCCTAACTAAAGATATTCTACACAGCACTGGCATGTGCTAACCCCTATGAGATTAAATATGAAAAGAGATACATACATTACCTGCATTTAAGTCTCAAAAGGAAGGTTTAGAGATTATCCGCAGTGCTCAACTACATGCTGATCAGATCCTGAAGGTGATCTTGCCTGCTCTGACTCAGAATCTCTCAGATAAAATCCCATCTCATCCAGGATTCACTCATCAATTTAAATGCATAGGAGATACTGGCACCACATAACGGGGCCTGTATCTCGAGAAGCATGGGGTCCCGGACCTGAAATCAATGCGGTTCTGCTCCGGAGATCCCCTGCTCACGTACACTGGTATTTACATTTTTATTAAAACCATGCGATCGCTGGCGAGATATGGCAGGGAGAGGAGGCTCTCTCTGTGCTGCTCTCTATGAAGATGGGCCAGATCGCTGCAGATCGCACCGGTGAGAACTTTTGAGAGAGGCTGAGATCACATCACTACTCATCGTACGTTTTGATCATTTTGCTATCACATGGCTTCAGAGTCTTTCTGAATACCATAATAACTAAACTGACAAAACCTCCGGCGGTAACATGCCAAACTTGAGATTTTATCAAGTCTACTAGAATAGGCCCCTTTGTCTGTTTTGTACTGTTTTGTACTGACACAGTTAATTGCAGGGATTATATGGTGTTCGAGGCTTCCTTGCATGGAGCTGCTCCACTCCCAGCTTGTCCCTGCAGTAAAATACTTCTAATTTGGTATAAACTAGTTGCTCTGGTCTGTCTGATCTGGTATTCCACTTACTTTTGGAGCAGAGCATTGGTGTCTGCCAGTTCTTTTTTTGCGGGATTACAATCTTCTGCAACAGCTCGTTCTATTTGCATTTGTTCACTGTGATAGATTTTTTTTTTAAACATTCCTCTGGCTCATATACTGAAAGAGTTGCCCTGCCAATTGGAAAAAGGGCTGGAGGCCTTTGCGACTGGACACACACACACACAGCACCGCACGCTGCAGACTTCCCGGGAAGCTTTGGAACCACACCCTGGCACTGCTAGCTCCAATCTGGTAAAACGTACAGTACAGGCCCGGGAAACTAAAGAACCAATACACAGGCAGTGTTTCAATCCTTATGTCTCAGTTTATTTAGTATAAGGCAAAGATATTTATACAGAACAAAGAAAACATTGGTTAGAGGCATAACTTAGGCGTAGCTTAGGTTAGAGGCGTGATTTAGGGGCAAGACATGTTAGTGGGGTGATCCATTGGCGTAATTCTCCCAAGACAGGCATTGTCTAAAATACATAACTTTCTCATTGCCTACATTATCTACAACCTTGGTTTCCATGGCAGCTAAGTGGGGTGATTCTGCTTCCCAGAGAACTAGTCTCCTACTACTGATTAAAACAGCAAAAAGCTGACTAAATGAGACAAATTATTATTATTATTTTTTTTTAACTTTGATTTTATTGGTTGCATTCAAACATACATGTTATCACTTCCCGTTAGCATCAAAAATATCACCCATTTTTGTTTTTTAACAATCGACCAAAAACTAGACATACTAGACTCACAGGACAAACAAGGGGGTCTGGTTACGGGGTAGGCTAGGTAGGGGGGGGGGTGGGAGGGGGAGGAGGGTGCGATAAAGGCTCTCTCATAGAGGCGGAGAGAGATTTCGGGCTTCCAATCTCCCCGTTCTCCTGGTGATTGTGCTGCTCCTCGGGAATTCCGCGGGTTTATATGTATTGCCCCTCTGCCCAGCGCTCTGTGGATCTATTTGATTCTTCCCTGTTTCTTGCTATGGCCGTTGACTGGCGCTTTCACGCCCTCTCCTCCTGTTCTACTGTCTCTCTCTTGTCATGGATCCCTTTCGTTACCGGAGAACGCCTTTCTCAGCTATCATTGCAATATTGTGGCACTATCTATACCCGGGATGTCCGTCTGTGCCAGCCAGGGCGACCAGACTTTTAGATAATTTTGGCCGGTGTCGTTAACCAGACTTGTTAACTGTTCCATCCGGCA
This sequence comes from Ascaphus truei, assembly GCF_040206685.1. Classification (NCBI taxonomy): domain Eukaryota; kingdom Metazoa; phylum Chordata; class Amphibia; order Anura; family Ascaphidae; genus Ascaphus; species Ascaphus truei. Next base: position 386,129,046 of record NC_134485.1, read on the forward strand.
AACAAACCAAATTCTATTTCTAATCTTGGGGATGTTTGGGAGTGTTGGTTGCTTCCATAATGCTGCAATCTCGCATCTGGTGGCTGTTGCCAAATGTGTAATTAGCTTATGCGAGGCGTTAGATAGTCCCTCGACCCGTCTGCCCAGTAGGAACAGCCATGGGTCCAGGGGGATCTCCACCTCCAGTAAACGTTGAAGCCAGTCTCTAATTTCTGCCCAAATCGGCGCCACCCTTGTGCAAGACCACAGCATATGGCATAGGTCCGCTCTGTCTCCGCACTGTTTGGGGCAGAGCGGAGAGTAGCCTTTGACAAATTTAGATAATTTAGTGGGAGTGTAGTACCACCGCATCAGGACTTTATAGGTGTTCTCCTTTAACGTGGTACAGATAGAGCTTTTGGCTGCTGCCTGCAGGATCCTATCCCAGTCCTCGTCTTCTAATGTCTCCCCTAGGTCCGTTTCCCACTGTCTCATGTAACTAAGTCTGGGTCGGTCATCCGGCTCCGGACAGACCAACCTCCCGGTACATTCTAGAGGTTAGTCCCCTCGTGTCCGTGGCTCTTGAACAGAGCTGCTCAAAATTTGTTCTCCGTGGCCGAATTGGAGCTTCATTGTAGAAAGCTCTGATCTGGAGGTACCTGAATAATTCAGCATTAGGAATTGCTTTTTCTTCTTTTATGTGATCAAATGGCTTAATGTGTTGCCTACTCTCCAGATCTTTTAAACGGAGATACCCTGCTCGAATCCAATTTGAGAAATTAGAGCTATCCAGTCCAGGAGCAAAATCTGGGTTCCCCCAAATCGGGGTCATCAGGGAATTCGGGGATGTAAGAAAGCATTTAAATTTGGTCGCCTCCCATGTTTTCAAGGAGCTGGCTACTGCCTACAGAGGTGTTCGTATGGCGGACCTATTCCTTTTGGCCAGCCAAATTAGATTGTGAATTTCGATTGGTGCGCAGCACGCCTTTTCAAGTTCCACCCACCTTCGGAGACTTGGGTCTAAATGCCATTGCACAATCTGGCTCAGCTGGGCTGCTTCGTGATAGGCGAACAAGCATGGCACCCCCAACCCTCCTCTCAAGGTCGGCCTCCTCAAGATTTCTTTTTTAATTTGTGGGCTTTTCTTATCCCAGATAAACTTTGTTATTAGGGACTGTAACGCAAGGATGTCGTCTTTGACTAGGGGGATCGGTAGGGCCTGGAAAAGGTACAGCACCCGTGGGAGGAGATTCATTTTTATGCTATGAATGCGACCTATCCACGAGATGCTACACTCCGCCCACCGCCTGAGATCCTCTCGCAAAGTCTGGAACAACCTGGGATAGTTTGCTTTATACAAAGCTTTGTACTCTTTAGTGATATATACCCCTAGATATTTAAGCATAGAGGGTTGCCACTTAAAGTTGAAATTTAGTCCAATTAATTTTTCCACCGGCTTTGATAGATTAATATTGAGGGCTTCAGATTTGGCCTGATTAATTTTGAACCCTGAGATTTGTTTGAAGGTCCCCAGAATTGAGAAGACATTGGGCAGGGAGGTAAGGGGATTTGATAATGTCAGGATCACATCATCCGCGTAGAGCGCCACTTTGTGTGATTGCTCCTTTACAGATATTCCCGTAATATCCGGGTTGTTTCTTATATGTGCCGCCAGGGGTTCTACGCACAAGGCGAACAGCAAGGGAGACAGCGGGCAGCCCTGATGCGTTCCGCTCTTTATTGGGAACTGTTCCGAGGGGAACCCCTGGTGCCGTACCCTTGCCGCTGGCCCCTCGTACAGTGCCATGATGGCCCCCAGGAGACGTCCTCCAAAGCCAAACGCCTCAAGCGCTCCTCTCAGATAGGGCCAATCAATCCTATCGAAGGCCTTTTCGGCGTCCAGACTCAATACCATTGACGGGGTGTTTTGTTTTTGTGCCAGATCAATCAGGTCAATGATCCGCCTGGTATTGTCTGCCGCCTGCCTTCCTCCGATGAACCCCACCTGATCTGGATGAATCAACCTGGGAAGGACGATACCCACTCGATTGGCTAACAATTTGGAGAAAATTTTGAGATCTGTATTTATCAACGAGATGGGCCGGTAGCTCTTACAGTCTGCCGGGTCCTTGCCAGGTTTGTGGATCAGGGAGATGGACGCCTGAAGCATCTGCGCTGGGAACGAGGCCCCCTGCATGACCGAATTAAACATTCTTAATAGGTGTGGGGCTAGAGTTTTTAGGTATTTTTTATAGTACAGATTAGAGAAGCCATCAGGGCCGGGCGCCTTGGCAGGCTTAAGTGACTTTACAACTGTCGTTAACTCTTCTAAAGAGAAGTCTGTCTGTAACGCTTCCCTTTCCTCCCGGGTCAATGTTGGTAATTTTGCTTCCCTTAAAAAGTCCCTGAGATTGTCCCTCGTTTTTTGATTATGTATGACCTTCCCTCCATCGTAGAGCGCCTCGTAGTAGCGTTTAAATTCCGCCACGATCTGCTTAGGATTCGAGGTAAGGTCTCCCCCTTGTGTGCGGATGGCTTGTATGTGATAATTAGGAATTTTGTGACGGAGTCGATTAGCTAATAGGGTGTCCGGCTTGTTCGCCCTCTCGAAGTACCTGCGCCTAGACCAGCTCATTTCCTTTTCCGCCTGGGAGGTTAGTACGACATTCAACTGCTGTTTAGTGTCCGAAAGAGCTTTTAAGGAGCCCTCACTTTTAACTCTCTTGTGCTCCTCTGTTTGGGCTGCCAGTTTCTCCTGTAAGAGTTTTATCTGGCTATCTTGCTCCTTCTTTCGTCTAGCTGCTAGATTCATGAGCGTTCCCCTAAGGGTGGCCTTATGGGCCTCCCATAGTGTGGTGTGTGAAGACACACTACCTAGGTTGTCTGAGAAAAATTCCGCTATCCTCTCTCCAACTTCCTTTTGGGTATTTGGGATTTTCAGCAGTAGTTCGTTTAATCTCCAGTTTGCTCCTGGCCTGTCTAGTGAATTTAGTGTGCACCGCAGCTCGATGGGTGCGTGGTCTGACCACGAAATATCGTGTATACCCGTATGGGAGACCACTGGGACCAGTCTATTGGATACCAGGAAGTAGTCCAGCCGGCTGTAACGGTTATGGGGATGGGAAAAGAATGTATAATCTCTACTCTGTGGGTGTTGCTCCCGCCATACATCCACCAATTGGCAGTCCCGTAGGCCCTGAGTGATTTGTTGGATGTCTGGCTTTGGTGGTAACCCCGACTCCGTGCACCGGTCCAGTTTGGGGTTTATCGTCCTGTTAAGGTCTCCCGCTACTATCAGCATTCCCTTGGCCTCTCTATGTAGTTTTCGGAAGAAAAGGGCGAAAAAGTCCTCAGATATCTCGCAAGGTGCGTATATGGATGCCAGTGTAAGAGGCTTCCCTTGGAGCGAACCCACTAAGATAAGATATCTACCTTCTCTATCAGCTACTTTTTTTTCTACTGTGAAGGCTATTCTGTTGTGAATCGCTATGGCTACCCCCCTCTTTTTTACCTGTGCGGACGCTAAGTGTACCGTTCGGAAGTTTTTGTCTATGAATTTTGGGTAGCTGTCTCTGGAGAAGTGAGTCTCTTGGAGGAATAGAAAATCGGCCTTGTGTCTTTTATAATCTCTTAGGGCTAGTTTGCGCTTCGCTGGGCTATTCAGGCCTTTAACATTATGTGAAATGCACCTGACCTCAATACTCATAGTGTATTAAAATGAACCTGCTTCTCACGGAGTCCTGCTGAGCCATTCTGTTACCGCCAGGTAGTTGGGGATCTCGCCTTTGTCTTCTCACGCACTGCCGCCGCCTTTTGCTCTTGCACCTCCAGTGTGGTGGGGCGGGTAGGGGTAGGGTGATACGAGAGGGAAGGACACGAGGGGAGACAAAAAAGGAGAAACATGAATACATATAAACAAAAAACACTGTGTCATCAGCCCTAGGACACCCCAGTCCTATAGCCAAGTCCAATGCCCTTGGTCTGGGGGCTATCACGGGTGCTCCACTGCACCCCTTACCCCATATCCAAAGGACTTTGCCCGAGTTAGGGCCCCCCCCCCTCCCCCGGCCCAGTCGAGACACATGTCGACCCCGAGGTAGTCCCCTCTGTACCCACCCCGTGTCTGCGCTCTGCTTTCCTCCTGCCTTAACAAAACACTCTGAAACCTCTAACTCAGATTTATGACTCTCCGCCCCTCGTCTATTGCTTCGACGTCTCCTACCACCTGCCCTTACTATTGATTACCGTCAGTGGGGGCTCCCAACCGCTGTGTGCTATCTGGTTCTCGCTACTTTCTACTCCTTGGGGGTCACATCTTTTCTTTCTTCTACTACGTTCGTCCACTTTCTCTGGCTTTCTGTCAGTACTCCTTTTATAACCCAATCTCCTACCTACCTCTTCCATCCTCTGTACCTCTACCTGTCTTTTACCCTCTCACTTCTCTTACCCACTTATTTACTCCACATCTGTCTCCCCTCTGTCCACTTACTTTATCTCTCTGTCACCTTCCATCCATATTCCCCTCCTATCTTCCTCGCCTCTTCCCCTCTCCGCCACCTATCACCTTCCTCCGCTACTTCCCCCAACTTTCTAATACATCACTCTCCCTCCTGTTGTACCTAACTTGCTCCGGCCACCTGTCAGGGTCTCGCACCACCCTCTTAAGCTTATCCCTTTCTATGCCTTTGGCCCGTCTGGTGATCATAACTCCCGTAATCCCTTCTTGCCCCCATCGCTTCCTAGCTCTTTATCTGTGTTTTGGTCCTCCGCCGATGGCCCCTTGTGCCTGTGCAAAGAATTAAATAATTCTCCCCCCCGTAACTAACGCGGCCTGTCCTCGCAGCTGTCCGACTCCCGGTGTATGTTCCGGAGTTGCAGCAAAGGACCTCCGGTCACCACCGGCGCTTTGTGGCGCCTAACGATGACGTTTGCGCCTGGCTCTTCCGATCCTGCTGCCCCCTCCAAGATGGCGTCGATTGATGCGTCCCCGACTGCTGACGACTTCTGGATTCCTTCTTCCGGCGGCCGCCATTTTGAGATGTGTTCTTCCACGAGGAGGGAGCGCGCGCTCTCTTCCCGCCGTTGGGATGTTTCCGGCATCTGCGCCTCACGCTGGGCCGCTCCTCCCTGCCCGATTGCCGCCATCTTCCTCAGACTGAAGGTAAGCCTTGGTCTCCTCTTTTCTTTTACAGGGTTGCTTCAGGATTCCGAATCTTGCTAGGGGATTCACCTCATTGTGACCGGGGTTCTTTTTATGAACAGTCCTGTGGTTTGTCATCGCCACGGTCTCCATCAACCGTCATTTATTTAGGGGGTATCTTGTGGCGGTTGGCAAGTGGCAATCAGAAATTTGAGCGGCAGGCAATAAATTCAAACTCGAACCGCGCACTAAACGGCGCAACAATTCCCTAGCGCAACCGTGCGCCGAAATGTGTAAGTAACACTGGCTTCTCAGCGCCTCTTCCCCTTAGCTTTGGGCGAGCCGTTTCCCCCACTCCATTCTGGCTCGAGCTCCTCGGCTTCCTCCATGGCCTGCGCGGGTGCCTCCCCTAGGCCCAGCTTATAGAGAAACTCGGGACCCTCCGTAGGCTCCTTCATCGTGATGGCCCTCCCGTTCCTAGCCACCATCAATCCGAACGGGAAGGTCCACCTATACCTCACATTGCGGTCTCGTAGGACTTTCGTTATAGGGAGCAAGTTGCGGCGTCTGAGCAACGTAGCCGGGGAGAGATCCTGGAAGATGAGCATCTTGTTGCCCTCATACTCCACTATCGGTAGCGGCCGTGTGTGCCGTAATATGGCCTCCTTAGTGGTAAAGAAGTGCAGCCTAATGATGATGTCGCGTGGCTGCTCATTTGGTACCGGTCTCGAGCGGAGGGCTCTGTGACAGCGATCCAGAGCCAGGGCTTCTTTACTGTAGTCAGGGAGAAGGGTCTCCAGCCATTTTGTTATGTAATCCATGCAGTCCCCTATCTCTTCCATGACCCCCCGAATGCGGAGGTTGTTCCGCCTGTCGCGGTTCTCCGCATCCTCCTGTCTCTCTCTCAGCTCGTCAATTTGTCTCTGCAAGTCCCCTGTTTTTTTATCTGTTTTTTTGACCACTTTAATTGTCTGATCCACTTTCTTTTCTAGATCATCTGTCCTTGAGCCTAATTTTACTACGTCTCTTTTCACCTCCTTGATCTCTGCCTGCAGGAGTGACTTCAGGTCGTTGTAAAGTCTTTCAAAATCGCACCTCCTGACAGGCAGTAATCCCTGGTTCCCTCGGCTGTCTTCTTCTCCTTCTGCCTCGGTGTCCGTATCAGGGTTTGAGACCGGCGCCATTTCCTCCATACCCCCGCTCGAGCTAGCGCCTCCGAAGTAAGCCCTGACATCGGCTGATTTAGGCTTTTTGAGGGAGCCTGTTTTTTTCGGAGCCATCCTTGGCTGATTGTGGGAGATGCCTTCGGGTTTGGGGACAATTTCGTCGGTTTTCGGGTGTTTTTATTGTGTAATTCTATGAGCGCGGCACGGAGCTAGTATCCTAAGCAACCTTCCCCGTGTCCATCGCACATGCGCCTCCCCGAGACAAATTATTTTAGCAAAAAGCTGACTACATTATTTTAGCTAGCCAGTGCAGACAAAATGGATGGTTTAAACCAAATGCAGCTTCTGGCCTTCTCTACTGTCCCTAACAATTACTGTATAGGTTCCCCGACCACATCAACCCTTGCAGCTTTGACGGACTATTTAGCTAACTGAGGAAACTTCTCCCTCTACTCATCTTCCTCCATATTTTCTGACCCAATGTTGAGCATTAGGGACATGATGTGTGTTGAGGCCAATAAGGGGGAATCATGCCCTGAAGCTTCAGATTAGGCACCTGCTCAATCAAAAAGTAGGATAAGGTCAGTTTATGATGTCAGACAATTAACTGTAACTTTGGGCCCGATGGCCTATTTGTAATCCAATGGCCCTGTACTACCTTTTGAAGCTGCAAGGGTTGATGTGCACATAGAATAAAACTCTGGAATCGACAGAGAATTGAAATCTTTGTGTCATGTTAAATATCCCCCGTCAAAGACAACAATTACCATTGGATTACAAATAGGCCATCGGGCCCAAAGTTACAGTTAATTGTCTGACATCATAAACTGACCTTATCCTACTTTTTGATTGAGCAGGTGCCTAATCTGAAGCTTCAGGGCATGATTCCCCCTTATTGGCCTCAACACACATCATGTCCCTAATGCTCAACATTGGGTCAGAAAATATGGAGGAAGATGAGTAGAGGGAGAAGTTTCCTCAGTTAGCTAAATAGTCCATCATAGAAGCAATGGTAATTGTTGTCTTTGACGGGGGATATTTAACATGACACAAAGATTTCAATTCTCTGTCGATTCCAGAGTTTTATTCTATGTGTTTATTTTTTTCTGTCCTTATCTTCTGAAAATCTTTTTTCCATATTTTTGTTGAATCTTTGTCACCGCATGTGTCCTCTACACTAGTTCTGAGAGGGCCCGGACATTTATGTTTGCCTGGGCCATCGCAGAACACTTGTATCTGGGGGTTTTTCCTGGGGGGCACAGGTGGTTGCAGAGGCCCCGCGCTCTTCCGCAAGGCATTTAATTTAATGTCGGGGGATCGCGTGAGGCCTCTGCAACTCTCAACTTACCGAGATTCAGAAGCGTGATGACGCCTCCACCATGGCAACGCGGCATCAAATGATGCCGCAGGACCATGTGACATGGCATCATCATCATGATGGCATCATCATGGCGTGACGTCACACGACCCCGCAGCGTCATTTGACTCTGGGAAACAAGGTAGGGGGGGGCGTGAGCACCAAGCTGAGCAGGCAGGGGGGTGCAGCGCCAATAGTTTGCACACCCCTGCCTCAAAGGGAGGGAATCCTATGGAAATTCTAGCCATCATATTGGTTGCATTTCCATGGGATTCCCTCCCTTTATGATTACATCATAATAGATTTTGCCAACCAAGTTTCTCTCAGTTGGCAAAATCAATGATGTCATCAGAAAGAGCGGGAATCACATGGTACATTAACAAACGAACTAAAACACAATATATCAAAAACTACATCAATCAATGTAATAAAGAAAATCTACTCCCAGACTAACTGTAAGGAATCCGCTCCGCAGTTTACTGGTTGCCTTACCTTGCAGACTTGTGCAGTCCTGGAGCACCTCTCCTGATGTTTGCTGCAGCCTGGATTCACTCACCAAAGCAATACACACTCCCTCTGGTATCTATTGCAGCTGTGCAGCCTATCACTGCAACCTAGACTTGCATTCACTCATTGGAGCAGTACCTTCACACCCCCTCCGGGGATTGGCCCGCTGGCCTTTAAGTACTGTCTTCCCATAATGCTCCTTGCCGAGCATAGTCCTAACTGGATGTCACTACTGTTTTGCCACAAGCTCTCGCTTGTTCTCCTATGCTGATACCAGGTTCCGCCCTGCGTCCTTCAGCTTCCTTCAAGCCGCTTGTTCTCCTATGCTGATACCAGGTTCCACCCTGCGTCCTTCAGCTCCCTTCAAGCCGCTTGTTCTCCTATGCTGATACAGAGGTATCCCCTGCGTCCTTCAGCTTCTGTTCTCCTGTGCTGAAGCAGAGGTTTCGTCCCTGCGTCCTTCAGCCTCCTGGATTCCTGCACTGAAGCGGATGTTTCGTCCCTGCGTTCTTCAGTCTCCTGGATTCCTGCACTGAAGCGGAGGTTTCCCTGTGTATCTTCAGCTTCCTGGTTCCTGGGGCCTACTCTTTCCCTAATCTAGAGAGGCCGTGTCCTGGTTCCTGCGCTGAAACAGAGGATTCCCCAGCCCGCTCAGGACTCTTGCGCTGTGCACGGGTTTACCCGTGCAGCTAGGCGGTGTGTATATCTGGTCTGTCTTCCACCTCCTGAGACCAGTACCATGGGCCATGGTCGCCGCACGCGCAGAGGCCACCCCCGCGCTCCTAAGCTGAAGCGGGGCTTTCCTGACTCCCTGTTGCCGAACTCCTGCTTGGACAATGTTTATCCTGACGTCTCCTGTCCTGACCCTGGCTTGTACAACGACGATGCTGACTTCTCCAATCCTGATCCTGCTACATATGACTACGAACTGCGCAATCCGGATCAGCCTGCGCGGTCTCAGGTCGGTGCTTTTACAACCCCACCTCAGCCTCGCGGTCCGACCCTGGTTTGTGGCGAGCAGAACCTTGACACTAACACGTGCACGTACTAGAAAAATATGAATACATGTTGTGCAGACTGGATGCCTTTCATAAGTAAGGGAAGTAATTTTTGTATATCTTTAACAAGGTTGCTAAGGATGCAGAGATGCCATGGAGGCAGTGCCACTGTGTGTGGGACAGGAGTGACTCCGACAACATCTCCAGTCGCTTCTGTGTTTGACGGACGCATCATCGGCACAGTGATGTTATAAGTGTGCTGCGCAGAGGCGCACAAGGCCAGCCCTAGGGATGTCAGACTATGAGGAGGGGAGAGGTGAAAGCCATTTTCTCACATTGAGAATTATTTGAGGGGGGCTACAAGGAGGGGAAATTCAGGCTTCATCTAATGAAGGGTTGGTACCCCAAAATATAATGCCTGATTACAATTGTAGGATGTCACTTTTATACTTTATGTTTATTGAATATTAATTGACTGAATTATTTTTCTGTATATTTTTGTATTCTTATGATATAGTTTTGACAATTTGAGAGTGAAGTGCCTTCTTGTAGTATTTCTATTCAGAGGGTTCTCCAACTTAAATACTAGCAACTCTATTGTATTACAATATTTTTTCTTTCTTGTTTGTATCCTGTAGTCTATATTTTTCAATAATACATCTCTACAAAAATATTTTTGGAGAAGGGCTTTATCAAAAAAAAACTATAATCTCTGACTTGTTGATATTGTAATTTGTGAAAAATAATGTACCGAATATAATTATTTACTGCATTTGGTTCACATTTGATATGAACAAAGTGACCATATAAAGTATGAGATTCATAAATATATATAACCTTTAGAAAAATTACAAATATGGGAACACTAATGCTCTTAGAATTCATATAAAAGCAAAGACAGCTTTTTGAAGCATGCATAATGTTTTTATTTAAGGTCAGTTTCTTTGTCAAACTAAAGATTATTCAGAAATATCCATAGAAGTGACAACAACAATATTGCATTTCTATCTTCCTAATGACAGACATGACAAATTGAATCACGCTTTGCTTTTCAGGAGCACATGTAGCCTTCTTATAAGCTGTTCAATTGCTTTTCCTTCAAAGGTGCACTTTCCAAACAAAATAAACAATTTGCTCTGCAACAGAAATTTATGAAAAACTGTATTTATATTAATTTTCAAATGCATTGACTTACCAGAATATGATTACATTCAAATTAGCACTGAGGGGTAGATCCACAATGCTCCGTTAAGTCCGGTCTAACGATCTGTTATCAAAATCAATAATGGACGTTATTTTTCCTGAGCTGAACGTGAATCCGCAAAGCTAATTTTTTTTCAAAAACAGTCCATTAGTATTATATTGTATGTCTTTATTTATATAGCGCCAAAAATGTACTCAGCGCTTCACAAAGAATACAGTACAGGGAATTAAAATTATACAAGTGCAGCAAAATCAGACAATAGGAAAGGAAATCCCTGCCCCGAAGAGCTTACAATCTAAGAGGTTTAATGGGAAACTTACACAGAGACAGCAGGTGAGGGAGTACGTGCTGTAGATGGCAGTGCTTGGTCACAATTGGTGGTGGGAGTGACTGAGTGTGGGACAATAGCCACGAGTGCAGGCTATTGGGATGCTTGATTTGTGGGGTAAAATTTAAGGAAGGTCAGTGTTAAATGAAAAGGTTAATACCATTTACAGGGTAAGAGGTGGCAGGGAGGCATGAGTGAGATCAGGTGTGTATGTCTGGCTTCAGGCTTAGGGGTGATCCCTAGCAGCAGGAAGGAGTAGATAGAGGGTGTGAATAGAGGATTTGTGTGGGTGCTTTTTATTGAGGGGTAAAGAAGTTGTTGGGAGAGAGGTGTATAAATAATGGTGCAGTGGGGAGTGAAGATGTTGTAGAGAACAGAAATGCTCACAAAGGCGTGAGGAAACAGTGAACAGAAAAAGCCATAGGGAGGGCATAGTGAGATGCAGGGGGAGAGAATTCCAAGGTACTGGAGGATAAAATTGTACAAATAATCACAGATGATGAAAGTGATTTACACTGGCAAAGTTGTAATGCAGAGTCCAGATCTTCCTCCAATCTTCACCTCGAAAATTAACTCTTATAGACACTTTAGATGTACACTTATGATGTGACGCTTTTGATGTTACACAGCCTTCATTAGCATTGACATAACAGTACATTAAGATGCTTATGCACCTCTCTGCATTACACATGTTAGCGCAGATACACGTAAGCATCAACTTGCGCACATATGCATTAAACCACTGTTCTACTGTACATACTGTATGCGTGTATGCCTTTACCGAAGCAGCTCGCACATATACGTTAACATCTATTAAAACTCATGCGCAATAAAAATAGTAGCGCACACGCTTTCTTTAACATTTAGCATGTGCATTGCATCATAATCAAGCTGTGCAAATTAAATATAAATAGTTCTAAATGTTCGATACTTCTAGCGCACTGTTAACTCGACAAAATGACACAAGCAGCTTCTAGTGGTCCCTCTGAACAGCTTGGTATAATAAGGATGCAGAGGTTCACAGCAGAGGAGTTGGATATTGTCATCATAGTCATAGTAGACAACTAATGGATGCTAAGCTTTATAGGAACTGATATCATACCAGCTTCTTTAAAAACAATTGTGATATGAAGGAATATCCTGCAGGCAATCAATTCACTGGGCTATGGGGTGAGAACAACCGATATGTTGAAGAAGTGATTGGTAGACAGCAAGAGTTAATAAAAAAAATGTAAACTCTCCTACCAGCCTGCAAGGACAGGAGGTGGTACATACACCTCAAGAACTCACTCTTGAGCCAAATTAATGCCAGATGATGGAACTGATTTCCACCTCCCAGGTGGTCGGTCTGCCCAGTCTTACAGACACATCTGACCTGTAGTAGGAGGAAGCTGGTAGTGAGCTAACATTAAATATGAGTAACAATAACAATTTGACATCAAATAACTCAGTTGCACAACCCTGTTGCCATTACATAAACTCTCAAAAACAAGCTGAAACCGTTCTATTATCCATAAAATATTATATATTAATTATCACCTTGCTATTCTGTACTGTATGTGCTGTAGGAACAATATATACAAATTAAAATAGAAAGTAATATAACATTTGAAATTATGTACAGTACAATTATTTTTTTACTAACAATAGTGTAAGGAGCATTAACCATATACAGCTCAACCCCGTTATAACGCAATACTTGGGGTCCAAAGAATCTCATTGCGATATGTGGATCACTATTTGTCCCTCTCTCCTCGCACCCCCCCCCCCTACCTCGGCTCTAATGGCTGGTGTCATGATGGCACGTTGACATGGCGACGCGTCAACTGAAGCCGTCTGAACTACGGTAAGGAGAAGTTACAAAGGCCTTGCCGCTTCCCCGACATTTAATTTAAATGCCTTCGGGAACCGCATGGGCCTCTGTAACCCCTATAAGTATGCCGGCAAGCGTGAGTCCCCCGGCAGTGGGGACCTGTATGACAGCTGGTCTGTGATTTATAAATTATCTGACCGTTATGTCATTTATTTCTACATTTCACTCCATGTATGCATGAATTTGCACCATTTCATATTCTATTTAATAATAAATGCTGGGAGGGCACTCAATCCCCAAACCTCTCCCAGAATGCTTTACGAAATAGAATTTGAAATGGTGCAAATTGGTGCATATGTTGAGTCTGAGAATTTATAAATAACCTCCCCACGGACTTTTCGAGCGCGCCACATTTTTCACCAGTGTGTCAAGTATTTTTGGTGAAGACACCTGGCAAAAGTAGGGAGTCAACACCCGACCTTGAATTTTGAATTCCTCAATTTTTACATGGTGTGGCTATTTTCACTTCCCATTCACCACACCTGTGGCTACATTGAAAAATAGGTTGCCCACCCCTGCACTACACTATATATAATTATGTAAAAAAGAAGTGCTACCGGGTATGTGACAAAGTACCGTATAAACAAAATACAGAGAGACCAATGCTATGTTCAACAAGACGAATCATATAGTTAAATACTTATCTGTTTTTCTCTTTGTAGCCTAGCCTCCGGCCGCTACTTCTTTACCTGGGCCCTACCAGTGCAAGTCCTGATAGGTGCAGGCAGTGGATAGGCTTATTCCTTCAAAAAGGCCCGGTGTGCTTTTGCAGCTTTGGATACAGTAGATGTATCCAAGGGCAGGCCTAGCAACAGCCAGAGAGTGTCAGCCTGAGGGGTGGGTACTGAAGGCCATCACATCCAGTATGTGGCCCAATCAGTATCCAGGTCTGTCTTGTTATAAGTTTCTCAGAGGATAGGGTAGCACAGGTATCAATATGCAATGAAAAACAAATAGAAATGTAACATAGTGCAAATAAGGTTTTAAGAATAAAAGTGTGTTCGGAGAAATTCTTTCAAGTGAAGACTCACATGGTTTCAAAGAAAGGCATTTCAGAGATCAGTGGCGCTTTGCTTGACATTTGTAGAAAGAAGTAGAACCCTACAAGGAACTATCTGATGCGGTGTTGTGTCACTCAGGTGATGTCATCAGTGTCGGGATAGAGAGAAATAGAAAACCATAGCGTAATCCAGTAAAATAGAATAATTTTATAAACACAATAAAAATTTATTTAACACTTACACAGTGTCATAAGAATATCAGACAGATAAAAGCGTGATGTATCACCAGCTCGGTTACTCCCCGCTACCTCCATCTCAGACCTCTCGATCATGAAACGTCACTTCCGGGTTGAAGCGCGCACCGGGACCTGGACTGTTGTCCTAATAAGAAGAGGGTCCATGCGGCCAGCACAGCTTCAAAGGAGGGGCCATCAGAAGTCCTCTGGGTACGTCACGCAGGCGACTCTACGCATTTCACTGGGCATGTATCTTCGTCAGAAGTCATGGAAACCATACGGCTGCCTAAAACTTATGTACCCTGACATACAATCTCATTGGCTAATAACCTAGCCTATAGTATTCATGATCAGATGAGGGAACATCCCAAATCTGACAAATGTAAACATAACACACACTAAGGGGCCTATGCAGAGAGCAGCGAATTTTCGAAATTCGCCATTTTTTGGAGATAATCGCGCAGAAAACAGCAGAAAATGGAGATTTCCGAAAAACGCGCCAATTTTTCTTTTCTATTTGTAAAACTCGCCTCGCGGCTGGCGAAAACCTCAATCTCGCCAGTTTTACAAATATCCTAATGCAGAGAGCCGCGAACGGCATCTAGCGGCTGTTCGCGCCAATAAAATGGCGCTATTGTCTCCTTTTTCCCTCGCCAGAAAAAATTGGCAAGAAGCGGCCGCTCGCGGCCATTGCAAAGGGAAAAAAAAAGGCGCGCATTTGTTTTTACAAGTTTCTGAAGCGCGCATCTCGCCAATTTAAACTCGCCAGACGCATCCATGTTAAACATAGCAGAATTCGCACTTTTCTGCATATGGAGAATAAAACTCTCCAAAAAATCTACTTTTTAATAAATTCGCCATTTTTCAAATTCGCTGCTCTCTGCATAGGCCCCTAAGTATATGAAAAAAGTTACATACACTGAATGGTATAATACTGTCACTCTAATCAGAACCACTATTACCGAGGCTTATGAAAGCAACAGAGCAGCTCGGCACAATGCATGAGGTAGGTGGGGAAAAAAAGGGAGAGGAAGAGGGAAAGAAATGGATATTAGTAACATAGTGGACTCATAAACTAATTCTATACAGAGGAGTAATACAATTAATACTTAAAGAAACATAAATAAAAAATGCATGAAAGATGCATAAAATGGCAGAAGCTGGAAGGAAAATAAATGAAAGGATGCGATATCTATATCAGCATTGAGACCCCCTGGAATCATAGACTTCATTCTATTAATCCAGAAGGTCTCTCTTTGTACCAGGGCTTGAGACCAATTTCAACCCCTCAAGTGGGATGTGACATGTTCTATCCCCCTGAAGGTGAGGAGACCCGGATCAAAATTATGAAAAATCTCAAAGTGTTTAGAAACACTATGTGTTTGTAATTCTCTCCTTATATTTCCCATATGTTCTATGATCCTAACCTTCAGGGGTCTAGTAGTCCACCCAATATACTGCAGTTTGCACGGACATTCGAGCATGTACTGATGGGGCGGCCGTTATTCGATCGGATCTCAAAGCAGTTTTCGTGTTGACCGCTGTATTCCATTCGGTATTTCCGCGTTTTGACCACTATTCATGCCGCGTTCGCGCATCCGGCACCGGGCAGCCACACGCGGTTGATCTGTTTAATTTAATGGTTAATTGTTTCTTTGGATGCAATTCTTCGCATATCCGCCATATGGCAGAAGTTAATGAATTCTAATTTGGTTGCTATTCTTTGTGTATCCGCCAGGTGGCAGAAATTAATGCATTTAATGAATTGTATTGAATTGTAATGTGCATGGTACAATGCTACAGTATAAAGTACTTTGCTACAATGTAAGGGTGCAGGTGTTTAAAACAGATAGCACCCACGTCTATACTGGTACATACTTACATTGGCCCATTGTGAATTGACCTTGATTTTTTGAAGACGTTATCAAATTAGGCGTTCTTAATAAAAAGCTTAAAATACTCAATTTGTGCCTTTTTTTTTTTTTTTACATTCTTTCCCCGCATAATTGCTGAGTAGACATTATGGCTACACCACAGGCGTATAAAAAACCTGACTGTAGTTATGCATTTTTAATATATTCGGCAATAAATGCAGCAGCAGATAAAATGGCGACTGTATCTGAAATATATGAATATTTCATTTCGAACTACGATTTTTACAAGTTTTCACCAGAAGTTCATGGGTGGAAGCGTGCGATAAGAAAAACCTTAAGTAACGATCAGTGTTTTTTTCGCATTGCCCCTCCTGCCGGAAAGATTTGCGGGTATTGGGGTGTCATGCCAGAATTTCACAGTATGTTTGATCATGGCAATTTCAAAAGAAGAAAGGTCGGTTTTAACCAATATAAGAATCGGCAATCCCAATCCAGCAATGTGCCGGCAACAGCACCGGCCGGTCCGACTGTCAGTGATAACCTGGTGAACGGCAATCCTTTGTACCTGTCCCCGCCAGAATACCTGGAAAATTTCCAGCCTGAGCATGATTTCGCGTACAGGTACCAGCAAGCTTGCATTTACCAGTACCAAAATAATTTACAGCTTCATCAGCGGTCAACTACAAGTGTACCAGGTCAGCTGTCACCTGTCAACTATAAGGCAAACTTGAGGAGTCACAGTGAGTCATCACCTCCCGTTTGTCAAAGTTTATAATGAAGGTAAATATAGTAATGTACTACACTGTATTACACTATACTGCACTGTACAGTACATGACAGTATTACTGTAAGTTTAGAGCTGCAGTTCAAGCTTGCATGTGTCAAAACAAAATTATTTTTTAAACAATACGGTAAGTACTTTACAGTGCATCAATACAATACTGTATGCGAGTTGAGAGGACAATACTGTACAATACTGTATGCGAGATGAGGGGATGTTTCTCTGTTGAGTGCACTTTGAAGAATGATTTGATTGGCCGTCGAAGTACGTGACGCTGCAGCTTAAAAATGTAGGGAGATGGGTGATGCGCATGCGCGGCAGGTTGGAGATGGTGGTGTGATTGCACAGCTCTGCCAACCGCCGGCAGATAAAAGCTAATAAAGTATACTAAAACCGAAATACAAAACTTCAAAACAAGCGCTAGAGACCCCTAACATACTCCAGATCATAATTCAAGCCCGGAGGTGCCATGGCAGCGACAAGACAGAAGACCCGGCGCAAATCTGACGTGCGCTCATACTTCACCGGCCCGGGCAAGGCCGGAGCAGCGGAGCTCTCAGCAATGTCAGACTCTGACTCGGCCCAAGATCTGGAGGGAGCTGCGGCTGCAGCGGGCCATTCCAGAGTAATAAAAAAGGAGATTTCTCGGCTACTAGTGGACTTAAAATCTTTCTTTAGAGGGGAGGTAGAGGGGCTCCGGAAGGATATCCTCCAGATTGGAACTAGGACGAATGAGTTAGAGGAGCAGATGAAAGAGAGTTCCAAACAGCACCAAGAAACAAATTCGAAGTGCAGGCCCTGGAAGAGAGAATAGCCGAGCTTGAGTCCCGTCAAGAGGACAGCGAGAACAGGGACAGGTGGAATAATTTGAGAGTCCGGGGGATCCCTGAGGAGATCCTGGAGCCGGAGGCCCTGCTGACCCGGTGGATTGCATCCATTCTCCCGGGCAAGTCAGAATCAGAACTAAGGATGGACCGGTGCCATAGGGCCCTAAGGTCAAGGCCGCTACCTTCAAACCCCCCCAGAGATGTTATTCTAAGGCTACACTATTTCTCCACAAAGGAGGAGGTGAGCAGGATTGCTCGGGCCACCCCTCACATCACCTATGAAGGAATCACCCTTACAGTGTACCAAGACATCTCCCCCCTCACCCTGGCCAGGAGGAGAGCAGTGGTACACATCACAAAAGAACTAAGAGACTGGGAGATCCGATACAGATGGGCTTTTCCTTTTGCCCTGGTGGCCATAAAAAATGGCCGCTCCCACGTTCTAAAGCACCCGTCGGAAGGTGCGACCTTCTTAAAGAAGCTGGGGATTAGGGGGGCCTCGGACACCGCTCCTCGGGGATCCCAGGAGGTGAACCCAGCGGATGCATTACCGAGAAGGTCTGGATCCTCCTCCCGAAAGGATAAGAGACGGGAGAAGGAAGGAGGGGGTGGCAAGAGCCCATAAGTTTCACGGTTACTGCAGTTGCAGCAGGAGGCTGGTACCTTCGGCGAATAAAAGTTTCCCCAGTTTAACCTCCTAAATCACACAATTAACAACCCCAGATGTGGACGGCATTAGTGATAGTATGGCATGACAAGGGGGTTAGGACGGTTGGATACACCCTACAGAACTGTTATTCCATTTCGGACCCTAAAATGGCCACTTCAAACATACCTGACTCAGAAGATGCAGACAGGGCGCGTGGATTTTAATGGCGGCCGGGTTTTCAGCGGGAGAGAATGCTCCACGAGCTGGATCCGCCCATGGACTTGCCTTCATGTCCGTCTTCACCCCGCGAGGATCTGCCTCCGACTGAGCCCGCCTCGCCCAGCTTGATGACGTCACTAAGCCGGATCTCGCGAGAACAAGAGACGTGTCGGACATAGCGGAAGCAGTGGAAGTCAGGAGGACGGCCCGGATGTAGCGATGACCCGGAAGTGGAGCGGTCCTCCCTGGCGGGGGTGCGCGAATTCCGCCGCCGGGGAGACGCACAATAGGAGACGAGGGTCGGGCAGAGACGAGAGGGGGAACTCCGACCACTGAACACGGGACCCATTTTTTAAAGCCTAAGGTTGGCCTGTCGCAGCGGAGGATACAGACTTACTGGGGGCCCGGGTGGGGGTTAGAGGGTAAGGAGAGGAAGCTAGCGGGGGCTCACGGCTAAGTTGGAGAGTTCAGGGATTGAATTCAACACCGAGTCTACGATGACAAGGGATCACTATACACGCGCTCAACTACACAGGAGGCGGTTCGGAGTAGGGGTATTATACGCACCAGAGGAGAGGGGGGATGCTGTAAATTATAGGGTGTTCTTAGTTCAGTTTTAACAGGGGTAGTTCAGGGGGGAGGGGAGGAAGGGGGGGGTAGGGGTAGTTATAGTTAAAGTTGTGGATAGGTTAGTAGACAGAATTTTGGTTTCGGTTACTTGTGACTGTCGGCGGGAGGGGGCTGGTCGCCACTCTACCCGCAGGCATGCGCGTCGACACCAGGAAGGTGGGCTTCACCTGCTTCTTTGGCAAAGACCCGGATATTCATGGCCGGTGTAATGGGCCATGGAGCTGGATCGGGAGGGAGGGGGGTCCAGAGAGAGAGAATCTCTCCCGGGCAACGAACCCGAGGTCCAGTGGGACCAACACGGTTCTTTCTGTTTATGTGTGTTTTCTGTATATGTGTTTTTCCCTTATGTTTTGCCCTTTCCCCGCCCCAGCCCCACAAGGCGAAAGACAGAAGAAGATCTGCAGGAGCCAGCACAACGGTTCACGAGTCCCCCAAGATGTGCTTTGCCTAGGTAAGCACGAGTTCCATTGTAAACTGCTACTCACACACCACTTTATAAGATGGCGGTAACATTTGTATCCCAAAATGCCAAGGGGCTCAATAGTCCACACAAGAGGAAGGTTGCCTTTTCAGAGTTTAAGAGGAGGAAGGCGGACGTAGTCTTCCTCCAAGAGACTCATTTCAGTTCACGTAACAGCCCAAAATTTCTAGACACACACTTTAGACAGGTATATGTATCCTCAGCTGAAGAAAAAAAAAGAGGGGTGGCTGTACTGATTCATAACAAAATCCCCTTCCAAGTTGAGAAGATAAAACGAGACCCTAAGGGACGATTCATTATTTTAGTAGGCCTCCTCAAACAAAATAGAATAACGTTGGCCTGTGTGTACGCACCCAGTGAAGGACAACCCCACTTCTTTGATACATTCTTTCAGAAGTTACAGCAGTGGGCAGAGGGACACATAGTCTTAGCAGGGGACTTCAATACGGTCATGGATCCGAGGGTTGATCGCTCCACATCTCAGCAGCCCCTGAGGAGGGAGGGGAATGCCCCCTTACTGAAGGGACTAAAGCAACTTGGTCTCGTAGATATATGGAGAGAACAACATCAAGGGGACCGTAGTTACTCTTTTTATTCCCACCCCCATGAAAGCTACAGTAGGATTGACCACTTCTTTGTCTCTGGTAGAATGGTCCCACAGATTTCCGATACAAATATACATGACATTACATGGTCGAATCATGCATCGGTAGAGCTACGATGCAGTCAAATTGGATCTGTTATACCGGGAGCAAACTGGAAGCTAAATGAATCTATAATTAAAATACCAGATATTCAGAAACAAGTCAAAGCTGAAATCTCGAACTATTTTCAGTCTAACTTAGGCAGTGTAGAATCCCATTCCACGTTATGGGAGGCTCACAAGGCCACGATACGGGGGGTACTAATTGGTATAGCTGCTGGTAGGAAAAAGCAAAGGGAAGCCAAATTAACTCAGCTATTGCTGCGGCCAAGTTTATTCGAGCATTTGCCCGTTCTTGGTAGCAGCAGTAGCCTGGCGCGCGCCGGAGGGTGACGGGCGCGCGCCGAAGCAGCGGAAGAGCGCCCTCCGATCGGGGCGCTCTCCCTACCGCTGCCGGGTCCGCCGGGTCCCCCGGAACCCCCTGCCGCCGTCCCCCACATCGCGGGACACCAGGGCTCCCTCGGGGAGCCCTGGACGCGCGTGCAGGGGGCGCAGGCTTCCGAAGACGCGTGACCGCGCGTCGGTGACGCGCGGCACGCCGAGGGGCGGCCACTAGCAAGCCGGGAAATCTCCCGGCTTGCGGATCTGGCCGCACTGCGATTAAGTGTGTCGCCAGTGTATATCAGAGGTTACACGAGCTCTCTACGCTACATAGCCGGAGAGGTAGAGATGATACATTGAAGGAGCTGAAGGATGTTAGGATTGAGCTAAACCTCCTCCTCACCTCCAGGGCTGAGAAAGACCTGAGTTGGACGCAGAGGAAGTTCTATGAGAAAGCCAATAAACCGGACACTATGCTAGCCACCAGACTCCGCAATCGGAAACCAAATTTTAATATACATTCTATTAAGACAGCAGAGGGGCTGGTCTCCTCTAATCCCAAAGTTATAGTGGGGGAGTTTGCAAAGTTTTATGCACAGCTATACAATGGGGAGAAGGTGGTTCACAACGCTAAGACAAGCAGTAAACTGCGGAAATTCTTAGCGGACGCAGCCCTGCCACAACTGACCAGATTGGAGCGAGATGCAATACAATGCGACTTTACAGGGGAGGAATTAGCAGCGGTGGTGAAAAATTTTAAGTCATCAAAAGCCCCCGGCCCGGACGGGTTCTCCAATCTGTATTACAAAAAATTTATCGGAGTATTAGCTCCACACATGCTCCGGCTGTTTAATGGAGTATTAGCAGGAGAGCCTTTCACGGGGCAGATGCTCCAGGCGTCAATTTCGGTAATCCATAAAGGGGATAAAGACCCCACAAATTGTCAAAGTTATAGGCCAATATCATTGATTAATAAAGAAGTTAAAATCTATTCCAAATTACTGGCCAACCGCTTAAGTGTCATCCTGCCGAGGTTAATCCATCCGGATCAAGTTGGCTTTGTTAGAATTAGACAAGCGGCCGACAATACCAGACGGATTGTGGATATAATAGATTTTGTAGGAGCCAACGAGATCCGAAGTGTAGTTTTAAGCTTAGATGCGGAAAAGGCCTTCGACAGGATTGACTGGCCATACTTGGAGTCCACGCTTGGAGCATTTGGGTTCGGAGGCATATTTCGGCGGGCAATCAAAGCGTTATATGCCGCACCAGCAGCTAAGGTGGTCCACCAAGGGTTCCCCTCGGAGCTGTTTCCAAATAAAAGTGGCACGAGGCAGGGATGCCCGCTATCACCCTTGTTATTTGCCTTATGCATCAAGCCACTTGCAGCACAAATTCGGAGCAACGCTGATATTTCTGGAGTACAAATCCACTCACAAGAACACAAAGTGGCTTTGTACGCAGATGACATTATTCTGACTCTCACTAAACCGCTCATCTCGCTACCCAATCTGTTTGAGCTTCTAGAGCGTTTTGCCCAGATCTCTGGGTTTAAGATAAATCAGACAAAATCGGAGGCACTAAGCCTCAACATCCCTAGAGATATGGAGAAGCTGATTGAACTCAATTTTGAGTTTAAGTGGCGTCCCACATCCATGAAATACTTAGGAGTGCATATCACAAAAAAGGTAGGCTCTTTATATCAAGCTAATTATCCCAGCCTATTGAAGACTCTTAAAAAAGAGTTAAAGGACTGGACGGCATATGGTATCTCATGGTTGGGGAGAATCTATAGCGTCAAGATGAACATCCTTCCCCGTATCTTATATCTGTTCCAAACTCTTCCGATAGCCGTGGTACGTGCAGACATTACAGGGCTTCAACAATCAATCTCAAAATTTATTTGGAATGGTAAACAAACACGGATAAAAGTCAAAATGATGCCGAAATCTAAAGAGGCGGGAGGACTTGCGGTTCCGAGCGTTATATCCTATTACAAAGCGGCGCAGTTGTGCCAAATCACGCAATGGCATGGAGACCCGGAGCACAGGCGGTGGGTGGCACTGGAGAAGGAGTTGTGTGCCCCGCTTGAGCTCAGGGACCTAATCTGGTACCCGAGGACACGGGTGAAGGATATACTCATCCCACTGACCTCTGTTCTCAACTCACTCTCGGTTTGGGAGGCATCTAAAAGTAATCGCTCGATAACCTCCAAACATACACTGATGGCTCCCTTGTACGGCAACCCAGACTTTGCTCCTGGTCTAGCAAACAAGAGTTTCCCGTTATGGCGCAAATTGGGGATTAGACGGTTAAAGGACCTGGAGGGTAGTGGCAAGATTAAATCCTTTGAGCTTTTAAAGTCAGAAACGGACATACCCAACACAGAATTTATTAGGTACCTCCAGGTTCGGGCATATTATAACGCACACCCGGTGAGACCACCGCTAACAAATTTCGAACAGCTCTGCGAGAGCGGTGCAGACACGCGGGGACTGATATCTGCCTTATACAGAGGGGTGGTCAATACAGACAGAGACCGGACGGACAAACCCCGATTTATGGTTCAGTGGGAAGCGGATTTACAGGGCCCACTAGAGGACGAAGACTGGTCAGCGGTGTTTAAGGCCGCAGCTAGCAGCTCCATTTGCACGACATTAAAGGAGAACTCATATAAGGTACTGCTACGCTGGTATCTTACCCCAGTTAGATTAGCAAAATTCATCCCGGGCTCTTCCTCACTCTGCCCCAGGCAGTGCGGGGAACAGGGGGATTTGGTTCACATGCTGTGGTCTTGCCCGAAAATAGTGCCTGTCTGGACCCAGATCCGAGATTGGCTGCAAAGGATCTTTTTAGGCCTCCAAATTCAGCTTGACCCATGGCTATTCTTATTAGGCAAACCCACAAACGAGGTATCACGATCGGGTAACAAGCTGATAGCACACTTTGCTACAGCTATGAGGTGTGAGACCGCAGCATTGTGGAATCAGAACGCAATTCCTTCAATAGCTAAGATCAGAAACAGAATTTGGTTCATATGCCGAATGGAAAAGTTAACAAGCTTAGTTAACGATTCGGGTGATAAATTCCAAAAGGTTTGGTTACCATGGCTGGCCCAGACTGATATCCAGGGGGTGAACGATGCCACAATCTGGCTTTGATTGAAGTAAATGAGTTCTCCTTTGATGGGTGATTGGGAGCCAGTTAAGATGGGCTGACGATAGGGAAGGCCCTCCCCCCTCCCTGGGGACCCCCCCCCCCCCAGGGCATCGCAACAAACACAAAACAAAAAAAAAAGTGGAAGTGGTACTACTCGTGCGACCTCTGTGAGGTTGCTAGGTGATAGGGCTAGTAGCCGAGGAGCACAGCTCCAGACTACAAGACAAAGGTGGTTACTCTTCGCCGGTCCTCTCCCCCACCCCCCACCTTCCCCCCCCTCTTTCCGTTGTCGTCCTTGGTTTGTGGCTGTGTTGTCCTGTTGTCTCCCCATCATGTGTCCGTTCTGTGTGGTATGTCTCAGACAGTTCTGTGTATACTATGGACAGTTATCACCATTACTTGTTCCCATGTTTGTATGCACAAAAAACTAATAAAGACAAAGTTGAAAAAAAAAAAATGTAGGGAGATGGTGGGGCTGAAGTCGTCAGAGACAATCAGAAGTTTGTTCTCATCCTACAGACACAGATGTAGGATATTGCTTGAACGGCTGCTTTAATTCCCAATGACACGACTTGACGCATGCGCAATACAGGTAATAATAGCATATTTGTTTGTTTTTTCCCAGAAAAGAAACTTTGACATCAAGCGGAAAAAGACAAAAGAAGGGATTTGGATGGACCTCCAATATCGCTTTTTTTAAAAGTTGCTTGCGCAATGTTTGCCAAGTAGTTACATAGTACATAGTTAAATAGTAGATGAGGTTGAAAAAAGACGTAGGTCCATCAAGTTCAAACTATGCTAAATTTAGACAACAGATACTTTATCCTATATCTATACTTACTTATTGATCCAGAGGAAGGCAAACAAAAAACCCCATTAAGGGGAAAAATTAATTCCTTCCTGATTCCAAGAATTGGCAATCGGATTAATCCCTGGATCAACATCCTTCCCATGTATACTTATTTGGTATATCCCTGTATACCTTTCCCATCTAAAAAGATGTCCAACCTTTTTTTGAACAAATCTATTATATCTGCCATCACAGTCTCCATGGGTAATGAATTCCACATTTAACTGCCCTTACTGTAAAGAACCCTTTCCTTTGTTGCTGGGGAAATTTCCTTTCCTCCAACCTTAAGGGATGGCCCCGAGTCCTTTGTACTGCCCGTGGGATGAATAGTTCATTTGAAAGCTCATTGTATTGTCCCTGAATATATTTGTATATAGTTATCATATCCCCTCTTAGACGCCTCTTTTCTAATAAAAATAAATCTAATTTAGCTAGCCTCTCCTCATAAGTTAGAATGTCCATCCCCTTTATTAATTTGGTGGCTCTTCTCTGCACTCTCTCTAGTTCCATAATGTCTTTTCTTAGGATTGGTGCCCAAAATTGTACCCAATATTCAAGGTGTGGTCTTACTAGTGCTTTGTAAAGGGGCATAATTATGTTTACTTCCCTTCCATCCATTGCCCGTTTGATGAAAGATAAGATCTTGTTTGCCTTTGCAGCTACTGCATGACATTGGGCACTATTGACAAGCCTGCTGTCTACAAGCACTCCTAAATCCTTCTCCATCAAGGATTCCCCCAATATATCTCCATTTAATTTGTAAGTCGCCTTTTTATTCTTGCATCCCAAATGCATAACCTTGCATTTATCTGTATTAAACATCATCTGCCATTTACCTGCCCACGTTTTCAGTCTCTCCAAGTCCTTCTGAAGAGAAATTACATCCTGCTCTGATTCTATTACCTTACACAATTTAGTATCATCAGCAAAGATGGAGACTTTGCTCTCGATCCCAACCTCAAGGTCATTAATAAACAAGTTAAAAAGCAGGGGTCGCAGTACCGATCCCTGAGGTACTCCACTCACGACTTTAGCCCAACCTGAAAAAGTTCCATCCATGACAACCCTCTGTTGTCTGTCCTTTTACCAGTTTTCAATCCAGGTGCATATATTATTACTGAGTCCAATTTTCTTTATTTTGTACACCAACCTCTTGTGTGACACCGTATCAAAAGCCTTTGCAAAATCTAAGTAGACCACATCAACTGCATTACCCTGGTCTACATTCCTACTTACCTCCTCAAAGAAACAAATAAGATTAGTTTGGCAAGATCTATCTTTCAAAAATCCATGCTGACTATTACTAATAATTTTGTTTTCCATTAGGTATTCCTGAATATTATCCCGTATTAAACCTTCAAGTAGTTCCCCGACTATTGAAGTCAGGCTTACAGGTCTGTAATTTCCCGGTTGTGATCTAGCTCCCTTTTTAAATATAGGCACCACATCTGTTTTACGCCAATCTTGTGGTACTGAGCCTGTGGAAATGGAGTCCTTGAATATTAAATATAATGGTTTTGCTATTACTGAGCTTAACACCGTGAGAACTCTTGGATGTATGAAATCGGGGCAAGGTGCCTTATTTACTTAAATTTTTTCAAGTCGCTTATGAACTTCTTCCTCAGTTAACCAATTGTTCATTAATATGGAGGTTGTGGCTTCCTCCTGCGGCACTACTATTGAACTTGATTCTTACCTGGTAAACACAGAGGCAAAGAATTTGTTTAATCCCTCAGCTTTTTCCTTATCTCCAATAATCTGTCCACCCATCTCACACTGAAAGGGTCCTATTTTTTCTTTTTCATTTTTTTGTTATGAAGGTACTTAAAGAACTTTTTAGGGTTGACCTTACTTTCTATTGCAATCCTTTTTTCATTATCCATTTTTGCTAATTTGATTGCCCTTTTGCAATTTTTGTCACATTTCTTATAATTCTGATACGATGTCTCTGTCCCTTCTGACTTAAAGAATCTAAACGCCTTCCTCTTTTTGTCCATTTCCTCCCCTACCTGTTTATTTAGCCACATTGGTTTTGACTTATTTCTTTTATACTTATTACCCAAGGGTATACACTGATAAGTGTGCTTTTCTAACAATGTTTTAAAGACTGCCCATTTATCTTCTACATTTGTCCCTACAAAAACATCATCCCATTGTATTACTACTAGATTAGACCTCAGTTTATTAAAATCTGCCTTTCTAAAGTTTAAGGTCTTTGTTGAACCCAATTAATCTGTTTTTTGATCATTTATTTCAAATGAGACCATGTTATGATCACTGTTACCCAAATGTTCCAGGACTTGAATATTTGTTATTACTTCTACATTGTTTGATATGACCAAATCCAGAACTGCCCCTCTCCTGGTTGGTTCCTCAATAATTTGGGTCAAATAATTGTCTTTAAGCACCCCCAAAAGCCTGTTTCCTTTTGTTGTAACGCTAATCTCAATGCCCTAGTCTATGCCTGGATAATTAAAATCCCCCATTATGCAAACATGACCCAGTTTTGATGCCTTCTCCATTTGCAAAAGTATTTTAGCTTCCTCAATCTCACAGATATTTGGTGGTTTATTGCATATTCCCACAAAAATTTTCTTTATACTTTTATCTCCATTGCTAATTTCTATCCACAAAGTCTCATCATTTCCTTCATAGACCCTTATAATAGGTTTTAGATCTGGTTTAACATATAGACATACTCCACCTGCCCTTCTATTTGTTCGATCCTTCCGAAAAAGAGAATAACCCTCTAAATTAACTGTCCAGTCATGAGTTTGTGCAGAGATCTGTTGCAGTGAAGCAGAACCTGCTCTGTGAGCATGGTAAAACACTCCCCCAGGACTGGTCCCCAGAAACGTGTTTGCGAGGCTTCTGCTAAAATTTACATGTTTCAGTAATGCCTATGATATCATACTGCTCCCTTGCAGCTATTAATTCAAGCTCCCCATTTTATGTGTCAGGCTTCTTGCATTAGCAAGCATGCATTTCAGTTTTTTTCAGCCTGTACTGTTATCTTATCTGCTCCTTCCTTTCTGCTCCCACTTGGTTTAGTCTTTAGAAGTTTTCTAGTATTATCTGTATTTACTATGGGTGTCTCACTGCTTGTCAAACTTGCACTTGCCCCCATTCTACCTCCATACCACCTTGTATCCTCATCTATTCCATTTAGTTCATTATCTGTTTCATTCCCCTCCCTCTCCATTCTAGTAGGCAAACATTTAGTGACAGTACCATTTTTATTGATAGAACAATTGTGAGCTTTATAGAAAACCTTATACTGTACAGTATGCTGCTTTTTTAATCTTCAAATCTTTTTTTTACATTGTACAGTACTGTCATCTTCACAACTTTTCTTATAAACACCAAAAATAAAAATGTATATCTTTTATTCTATACAGTATGTATTATTTATTATTCAATGTTTTCAACTTTTGCAACAGTACTACTGTTTTTCTTTTACTAGTATGCCCACCAACACACACAAGGCTCATCTTGACCGACCTGGCCCAGCACGCCCAGGAGAAATACAAGACTGGAAGTGCTGGTGCAGCCCATAAATTTGCCCTGTCAATATTTAAACACCACATCAGTTTTGAGATGTTCAGCCGTTGGACCCACAATGTAAATCATGAAGGAAATAAAAGAAAGAAGGCTCTGCCAGCAAATTTAAGAAAGACAATTTTGAATGAAGTGGAGCGTTATTTCCGTGTTAACCCCAACAATTATGAGAGCTGTAAGAGACACTATGAATAGTCTGTTGAGGCATACAAGGGCTCCTGCTTGGAGAGGCAACCCTCTTGCTAACGACCTTTCCCAAACTCTACTGTAGTGCAAAAGTTTACCAAAAAAAACATGGATTTATGGATTAATGCGTTTAATCATTTTATTTTTTATTTTTATTGTTTTGAAATATTATTATTGTTTAATCATTTATTTCTGTTAATCAGGCACAGGTAAGTATGAATTCGTTTTTGCAAAAAAAACAAGTGTTTTTAAAAAAATCTTTTGAAATAAATACTGTATTGTTATTGCTTAATAATTTATTTCTGTTAATCAGGCACAGGAAAGTATGATACAGGCACTTTACAGCACTGTAAATACTGTATGTCACTCAAACTAACCATGTCTGCATTTATTGTTTCTTTTCATTTTCAGAACTGCCGCAATGAAAAAAGAAAGGGGGGGGGTGTATAAGATAATAGTACGGTGTTCATGTACAAACCAGCCTTATCTTACACAAACCCCCCTCTCCCACCCTCTCTCAGTAGTTACTGCATAGAAATTCATTTTTGCCCCCCAAAAAAAATGTTTTAAAAAAAGTCTTTTGAAATACTGTATTTTCAGTGCTGCAGCCCCCTCTCTCCCCGATCTCTTCCCCCCCCATCTCGCAATGCCATAACGAAGAGAAAGACAAGAGCTACTGTACTGTATTTTTGTACTGTATTATGCATTAAAAAATAAAATCTATTTTTTTAAACCGACCCCCTCTTGCAGACTTGAAATTCTTATGAACAGTTCAACAAACAAAGCATTGCACTTCACATTAGTTTGGGGAAAAATATATATAAAAAACAAAAATGTTTTATAAAAATTATTATATTTTTATTGTTTAATCAATCATTTCTGTTAATAATGCAATAAAATTCTAAAGAAAAATACTATTTTCCTTCATTAAGGATTATCCAACATGTCTTCTGCCCAGCTCATGATAATCACGCAACAGTACATTTACGTGAATGGCTCTGTTGGAGGGCTCTGTTGTTGTGTTGTTGATAAGCTTTGAACTTCAAGTTGACTTGTTTTGATACAGTACAATAGCAGTTTTAGAAGGGCTTGCTTAGCTAGGCCTGTATCTCACACAACATGTTAATCCTATTACTAGTGGGGGGGGGTGTTGTGTTGAAGAAAAGGCAAGTTAGAAGGGCTTAGCTTATCGCACTAGCGCATGCGTGGCATGGTTTGTCAGAGGTATTGATAAGAAGTTGAAATCCTTGAGCCTTGTGTGTGTGTGGGTGGGGAGGGGGTGCGAGCTGTATGAAGGATTACCTGTACTGTAGTTCAAAGACATATTCTCAACAGGTCATAATAATATTTTGATCCCCACACCCCCAAATAAAAATCACAGTACTACAGTATGCCACCCACCTCAGAAAGAACATACAGTACATGACTAGTGTGGAATTAAAAAGCAACAGTACTGTTTGAATCTCATAATATCCATAATTGCTATGCAAGCCCATGGTGATAACCAAAAAAAAAATGTTATACAGTACAGTATATATTTTTAAAACTTGAACTAACTTCCAAATGAATGGGAAGTTATACACGCATGCTCATTAATAATCAACAAGGTCCCAGGTCCCAACCAAAGAGAATTACACGCAGGCACAGAACTGTGAGAGCAGGCTCGGGAAGATTAAAGAAACCACAAAGCCAACCATTTGAAAATGAATGGTTTGTGAAAGGTGTTGATAAGAAGTTGAAATCCTTGAGCCTTGTGTGTGTGCGGGGGGGGGGGGAGGGGGTGCGAGTTGTATGAAGGATTACCTGTACTGTAGTTCAAAGACATATTCTCAACAGGTCATCAGAATGTTTTGATCCCCACACCCCCAAATAAAAATCACATTACTACAGTATGCCACCCACCTCAGAAAGAACATGCATGACTAGTGTGGAATTAAAAAGCAACAGTACTGTTTGATTCTCATAATATCCATAATTGCTATGCAAGCCCATGTCGAGAAAAGAAAAATAAATACTGTAACAAAAAACAACAACTTTTTTTTCAGACGAACTTCTACTGGGAAGTCATACAGTATACGCATGCGCAGGAATGTACTAAAAGGCCACGCTCGGGAAGATTCAAGCCAGAAAGCAATCCATTACAAATGAATGGTGTGGGAGAGGTGTACTGTAGATAAAAAGTTGGAATCCTTGAGCCTTGTGTTTGTGCGGGGGCGAGAGCGCTGTATGATGGATTATCAGTTCAAATAAATATTTTCAAAAGGACATCATAATGTTTAATGCGCAGAAATGTGATACTGTGACACACCTATGCATTTCACGCTACTCTGCGTACTGTATACTGCACAGTACAGTACACACGCTGCTCTGTGTATAATACAGACATTGAATTGCTATTGGATTTTTATGACAACAACTCGCGATCGCCCACTTGAGTTTCTCGACGGTATTGCAGACAACGCTAAAATGCCCTTTTCTGACCCGGACAAAACGATAAACAATCAGCAAACAGGAAAACAAAATTCCAAAATCCAAAGCTCAGCTGTAGAGAGTCAGTGTCCAAATTGTATATTATACTCATGGATGATATAACAGATTATTGTACTGGATTCAATAACACCCCTCTCTTAAAATCTGTCTCCGAATATACTCCTATATGTGAGGGACCTGTGTATTAAAGGTGAGGCTCAGTAAATAATATCTGGCCCCCTTGCACAGTAAATTGCCATCCCCCTGGAGAAAGACAGAGAATAAAGAGGTATAATTCCAAAACACAATGAGTGGAGTGGATAACTCACAGTTAGGAGCTGGTGTAGTCCAGTATGGCGGGCATCACGTTTGTAGATAAAAGCAGCAGAAGTTCCATAAAGGAGGCACCGGAGCACAGCAATGAAAAGGAGGGGGCTACACACCGAAATAAAGTTAAAAATCCTTTATTCCATGAATGACATCATGGTAGTGGATGAGTAAAAGGACTCTCTTACGCGTTTCGGGCCATCGCCCTTTGTCAAAGAGGATTTTTACACTGTATCTGCCGCGACTGATATAGGTGTTCCCCTTCTCCAGCTGATCAATTACGTCATTGGAAAAAAGCGCGAAATCGCCGTGCTACAATCTGATTGGCTCAAGGAAGAGTCAATGAGATGAATAACATGCTAATGTTATTCTCGAGTCAGGGGGCAGTCCCAATCAGATGCGTGTATGTTGTGTGTTACATAAAAACACACAGTCAGCAATACTATTGCATAATGGTTGATAAGAACAACAAACAACAAGTGTCAAAAGACATAAGACAACATTAAAACAAGGTTAAAAACGGCAGTATTATAAGCTATCTATGGAGTAGAATGGATAAATAAAGAGATACAAAATATTAAAGCATATACTTATAACCATAGTTTGATAGACTTGACATAATAGTTCACACAGCATAGTATAGAGTTGTGGATGTACATAATACAACAACAAAATGTATGGAAGATATCTCTAGGGAAACCTGGGAGAGATGCACATGGAATATATATTGACGGGGAATAATAATGAATAATGAAAATGAAAAATAATGAAAAATAATAAAAATGAATATGTAAAAAATAAAAATGGATGGATGAAAAAAAAAATGAAAACTGAAAAAATATATATATGAAAAAAATATATGAAAAAAATATATTAATAAGATAAATAAAAAATATGAAACAGAAACTTAAATATAAAAATAAAAATTAACAGTATAGAAAGTATATATTAACAAAAATTGAATATAATTTATTTCTAAAAATGTTTAATTCCCAGTCAATATTCATACCCCTGGGAGCCAAGGTCCCTAGGGTATAAATCCAGTGCATCTCACGACAGTTAAGGACCGATTCTCTATCTCCACCTCTAGGGTGGCTAATTATATGTTCAATGGCACTAAAAGTTATCTTATCTATAGAACCTTCTGGACAGGTATTGAAGTGTCGAGCCACTGGAAATTTGTCATCTTTGTTTTTAATGGTTCTAACGTGTTCACTTATCCTTATTTTTAGTGGTCTAATGGTTCTACCAATATAACATGATCCACATGCACATCTTAAAATATAGATAACAAATTTAGTGTTACACGTGAGAAAAGAATTGATCCTAAAATTTGTGGCCCGTATATATATTTGTAAATGATTTAACAGATAAGGCATACTTACAAAAATTACAGGACCCACATTTATAAAACCCATCGGGAATAGTTGTCTTTGTCCTAGTTTTGGAATTGTACATACTAGGTGAAAGATAGTTGCCTAGTGTTTTGGCTTTTTTATATACTATTTTAGGATAAGACCCAGTACACATGTCTAGGTCTTTATCTAATTTAAGTATTTCCCAATGTTTGTTCAAAATGGAACGTATGTTACCCGCCTGTTTAGAATAAGAAGTGATAAAGAGAGGTATCTCTTTATCTAGATTGGTATTGGTCTGTGTATAAAACGTATTCTTATTGTGTCTAGTCATAAGATCAGATCTTTTGATTGATTTATCATTCTGTAACGCACTATCAAGCACACTGTCAGAGTTTCCACGAACTTTGAATCTCATTCTTAATTGTTTTGCTTGTATGTTAAATGATTCCTCGGTAGAACAAATCCTCCTGAGGCGCAGAAACTGACTTTTAGGGATACCCTTTAACAGTAGTCTGGGATGTGCGCTATTAGCTCTAAGTAGGGAATTGCGTGCATTTTCTTTCCTATATACATCTGTCTGTATATGGAGATGAGTATCCACATATAGACGTAGATCTAAATAATTGATATGATTATCATGGACAGTATGTATGAATTTAAGATTGTAGTCGTTGGTGTTTAGATAATCCAAAAATAGAGAGAGTGTATGTGTATCCCCACACCAAATGAAAAGTAGGTTGTCGATATAGCGACGATAAAATTTGATATATTGTCTATATGGATTAGTGTCCCCAAAAATGTGAAGATTTTCCCAAAAGCCCATGAAAAGATTAGCGTAAGAAGGTGCAAAAGAAGTACCCATAGCCACACAGGGTACTGTGTCTGTAAAAAATATTGATTATCAAATGTGAAATAGTTGTGTTGCAGTAGAAACATAACACAGTCCAGAAGAAAAGTGATTTGTGCCAAGTGAAGATTTGATTTATTAAGAAAGTGACTAACCGCTTGAATACCCCTAGTGTGGTCAATGATAGTATAGAGTGAAGTCACATCTAATGTGACCCACATGTAGGTGTTACACCAAGTAATATCTTTAATATCTAAGAGTAGATCGAATGAGTCACCCAAAAATGATGGAAGACCTTTCACCAACGGCTGTAGAAAGAAATCCACATACCTAGATACACCATCCCCCAAAGATCCAATGCTTGAGATGATAGGTCTGCACAGAGGGCAGATGAGTGATTTGTGGATCTTTGGGAGGTGGTGAAAAATAGGCACTGTGGGACAAGGATTATAAAGAAAATCAGATTCTTGTTTTGATAAGACACGCAGTTCTCTACCCAGCTCTATAAGTTTCCCAATCTCTTTGAGATACATCTGTGTAGGGTCAACAGTGAGTCTACAATAAGCCTCGGTATTGTTTAATTGTCTGAGTGCTTCAGTGTAATACATCTCTGAATTCAATACTACAACCGCTCCACCTTTATCGGAGTTCTTAATAATAATATCAGATCTTTTCTTGAGTGTATTCAGATGCTGGTATTCATCTTTGGACATATTATTGAACCCCGAGGTGGAGAAGTTATAACCCTTGGCTAATAATTGGAGATCTCTCTCGACTAATTTTTCGTATGTCTCCAAGTGTGGACCCTTAGAAAAAGTGGGATAAAAGATGATTTATTCTTAAATGGTGTATGTTTTGCATTTGTAAGGAATAAAAATTGTTCTGAGATATCTACAACATTTGTTCTGAGATATCTACAACATTTGGATCAGAAATATCTTGCTCCCCATATAAATCATTCATATCTTGTATCACGGTAGATTCTCCGTATACGGGCCACTATTATTGAAGTATTCTACTCCATAGATAGCTTATAATACTGCCGTTTTTAACCTTGTTTTAATGTTGTCTTATGTCTTTTGACACTTGTTGTTTGTTGTTCTTATCAACCATTATGCAATAGTATTGCTGACTGTGTGTTTTTATGTAACACACAACATACACGCATCTGATTGGGACTGCCCCCTGACTCGAGAATAACATTAGCATGTTATTCATCTCATTGACTCTTCCTTGAGCCAATCAGATTGTAGCACGGCAATTTCGCGCTTTTTTCCAATGACGTAATTGATCAGCTGGAGAAGGGGGACTCCTATATCAGTTGCGGCAGATACAGTGTAAACATCCTCTTTGACAAAGGGCGACGGCCCGAAACGCGTAAGAGAGTCCTTTTACTCATCCACTACCATGATGTCAATCATGGAATAAAGGATTTTTAACTTTATTTCGGTGTGTAGCCCCTCCTTTTCATTGCTGTGCTCCGGTACCTCCTTTATAAAATGATAAACAAGCCACGTGTTTAAGTCGGCACGATTCAAATAAATTGCGCGCCATCGCATGGGTATTCCGATCTACACACCGCGTTAAATGTTCGAATAACAGCCGTCCCATCAGTATATAACATGATCAGTTCTGCAGTTAATGAATTGAGACATGTTAAATTGTTCTCCTGTAATGTTAGAAGAAAATGTCTATTTATCCTTTGACCCTGAAGCACAAACCGTGCAGCTTCCGCATTTAAAAAACCCCTTCTGTGTTTTTAAGCCAATTTTGATCTCTCTTACTCTCTAAACCTTAAAAGTACTTGTAGCCAATTTACATTTCAGATTACTTGCCTTTTTAAAAATGGCATGTGCATGGTCTGGAATTGAATTACCTACTATTGAGTCATTCTTTAAAATATGCCAGTGTTTGTTGAGCACTTTTTTGATCTTAGTTGCTTCACAATTATAATGTGTGACAAAAGTAGACAGATAATCTCGTTTTTCAAGTGGACGTGTCATTCCTTTGACTATCTCTGGATGCAATAACTCATTCCTATTTAATTTATCTATCTTCATAATTGCCTCCTGTATAACTTCGGGGGTTATAGATTTTTGTCTTTGAACTTCTTAATAAGAATGGCATATTTTAAAGAATGACCCGATACTAGGTTATGAAATTCCAGACCATGCACATGTCATTTTTAAAAAGGCAAGTAATCTGAAATGTAAATTGTCTCTAAGTACTTTTAAGGTTTTAAAGAATAAGAGAGATCAAAATTGGCTCAAAACACAGAAGGGATTTTTTAAATGCGGAAGCTGTAAGGTTTGTGCTTCAGGGTCAGAGAATAAACTGACATTTTGATCTAACATTACAGGAGAACAATTTAACATGTCCCAATTCATTAGCTGCAGAACTGATCATGGTATATATATGCTCAAATGTCTGTGCAAACTGCAGTACATTTGGGAGGACTACTAGACCCCTGAAGGTGAGGATCATGGAACATATGGAAAATATAAGGAAAAAATTAGAAACACTAAGGGGCCTATGCTGTAAGCAGCGAGAAAGCACTTTTGGCAGGGCCTTGAACTCGCCATGTTTTTGGCGAGTTGCTCTCACGGAATGCAGAAAGGCCCGAATATCAGTGAGAGCAACCTGAGCAAACATGGATAGTAGCAGGTGGCGAGGTGACCTGCCTGCCGACAAGGGTTTCCCTGGCGAGATCTGTCTGCAGCAGAGATATCCGCCACTCTCTCTGTTCAAATCTCGCCAGAAAAAAATATTTTTAATTAAAATTTTATTCCTAGTGTAGATGAGCAGGGGATCTCCGGAGTTGGTTTGAGGTCCGGGGACCCCCTGCTTCCCGAGATACAGGCCCTGTTATGAGGTGCCGGTATCCCTCTGCTTTTAATTGTCCCGATCACGTGACAAAGACATTTAAATCCTGCAGGGGGATACCGGCACCCCATAGTGGGGCCAGTATCTCTTGAAGCAGGGGGTCCCCGACCTCAAACCAATGGGGTTCATCTCCAGAGACCCCCTGCTCCTGCACACTATTAATAAAAAAAATATTAAAGCAGCTTCATTACCTTAGCGGCTATCTGCTAAGACAATGAAGGGGTTAAGGCACAATAGCATGTTTATTGAGGACAATTGCCCCCAAAAAATATTGCAATATACAACATACCCACCCACTGTGCTCCCAACAACCTCTATACCCCCTAACATACATAACATATCTTAATTGTTTTTGGATGCACAGAAATTATATTACAGACCAGCGGTGGCCCTCAGGTGGTCCCCGCAGGTGTCTAGGGGTCCCCGCTTTCCTACAGTACCAATTCGGTGCCCAAAAAAACTACATAAAAAATACATAAATAATTTTTTTTTAATACACCGCCCCCTAACATATGCAGTACAGTTATGGGCAAAATTAGTATTATCCACATATGGATAATAATGCATTTGCCCATTTCAAATACAAGAAGCAGAATAAATAAAATAAATGCATCTTGCTCTCACCCCTGCCAGGCACCCACGATGAAGGCCGTCCTCATCCTCGCCCCATCCCTGCCCTCTGTTGCTGAAAAAAATACACAAGAATAAAAAGAGCCAATGTAATGTCCCCTAAACCCTTAATCACCTTAGCGGTTAGTAACCGCTAGAGTATTTAAGGGGTTAACCCACCCTCACCCACTACCCAACCGGGGGCCTAACCACCCTTCCCCACTACCCACCCGGGAGGCCTACCTACCCACCCTTGGGTGAGACCCCCTTCACCCACCCCCACTACCCACAATAAAAACACTACAGAGTAGCCCCACTACCCACCTCCTAGGCCCCACAATAAACATTATCATATTTAATAAACAATACATAACCCACCTCCTGTGCCCCCCCCCCTCATAAAAACATGATTTATTATTTTACATATAGGCTTAATACCCAAGGCCTACGGTAGTCCCTGGTGATCCCAACAGGTGTCCGCAGGCCCCAAAGTGCACCAGAGGGTGGTGCCCACAGGGTCTGGGGGTCTCTGGGTGGTCCCCGCTAGGCACCATGGGCCACAATGGGGTCCACTGGTGGGCCCGCGAGGTTCTGGGGGTCCCCAGGTCAACCCCACAGGTGTCTGAGGGCCCTCGGGTGGTTCCCACAGGGTTCCGGGGCCTGTATCTCGGGAAGCAGTGGGTCCACGGACCTCAAACCAATGCTGTTCAGCTCCAGAGACCCCTAATTGTCCTACATTTAAATAAATCAATACCCCCACCACCACCACCAAACACATGCAGTACAGTAATGTGCAAAATATCTATTATCCAGATATGGATAATAGATTATTTGCCCATTATTAAACACATAAACCAGCATAAATAAAGTAAATAAATTAAACTCTACTTACCATAGCAATATGATAGATGTCCACGTCAGGATACAGCAGGTGTCCTCCGTTGCCACAAAAATGCATTGTAAATACATTCTAATGTCCCGTAACCCCTTAATTACCTTATTGGTTAATAACCGCAAAAGTAATTAAGGGATTAACCCATCCTGCCCCGATACCCACCCACGAGACCTAATCACCTATACCAGGCAACTACCCCGACCCTTAAGGTCAGGCAAAACGCTGCTAAAATGCCTATTTAGTTGTTATGTGCTGATTACATTTTTTTCTAAAGAAATCCGAAGTTCTTTGTACTTTCTCCAATGCTGGATGTTCTAGGCAGATATCCCTGAACCAGGAGCACCGGTCTCAGCAAGTATCTAATATGTTTATTGTGGTGTGCAGCTTCTCTTGTGATATTTCGTCAGAAAAGATGACATCTTGAAAAGTCTCGCCACATTCGATCCATGCCCGTGCTTTGTCCACTCTTTTTACATTGTTGGCATCCCTTATCATTGAATACGCTCTATTAAGACAACGAAGAATTTTACAGGTACAGTAAAACCACACTTTTACCTACTGTACAGTTGTGTACAGTACAACACTTTACTTGTATTGTCCTAACTAAGGCACAGTAATTACAGTATCAACCCTATTCTGTCACTTTGCATACTACGGTATTGCATTATACTATACTTTATTACAGTAAGACACTTACTTGACACGTCCATAATTCCATCCCAATTGGCGTCTCATCACCCTGATGCTGGTCTCAGATGCTGTGATTGTGTGACTGTTCTCTAGAACTCTAGTCTTGACTCTTGCTGCACAGCGCTCATCATTAGCCTGATTTCGTCCACTAAATGCTTTGCCATCCTACAGTTTAAAGGAAAAGAGAAGAATTTGATTAATAAAAGCAGAAAGAGAAAAAAAACATTTTATATTTTTTTCTCAAAGTACGGTAGTACAGTAATTGTTGGGACTAAAAAAATTGCAAAGAAAACATGTAAACAAAAACATGCTTTTTGATATGCAAGAAGCTTTTTGAGAAATACAGTAATTGCAGAAAGAAACCAAAAATACTTACTCTGTTGTGACTGGGAGACTCCACTTTACACTTTTTGCCTGACCATGGGCATGATAGCTGACAGTGCTTTGTGTGTGTCAGGATCTGGCTTAGGCCCCACCAACGTGATGCATCCCGCGACATCATGAGTGGTGCGCGTCAGCCACAACCTGTGTGCAGGCGCCGTACCACCTGGAAGGGAAACACACCAGGGACTGGTCCGAGGTTCCGCCCCCGTGACAACACAGGTGTCATGCGTCACATGCCATCAACGTGCACGTATCACGCGGCCACAGACAAACAACAATCAGCTGCTCCACACCTGTAGTGCATTCCCCTCCGGCCTATTAGTGGACAGCATACATCTGACGACTGATTGCTTATAGCCACCTGCTGGTTCATCATTGGCTGCTTGTACCTTATATGCTCAGCCAGTCCTCTGGTAAACTGGCTGAGCATAAACCCTGTTTATGTTTTCGCGTGCTTCCTCAAAGCTCCTGCTGCCTTGCCTAGTCTTGCCTTGCTTCCTATTTTTGACCACAGCTTGTACCTGGACCGCTGTCTTCTCTGACCCCTTGACCATGGCTATGATGATTCTACCTTCTCTCCTCCTTGACCATGGCTACGGATTACAATGATTCTACCTTCTCCTTTTCTATACCATGGCGAGTATTCCTACCACCCAGATCTCTCCTATCCAGAGCCGGCTACTCAACCCTTACTCTGCACTCAAGATGCGGTCACGCTGTTATAGGTTTGTGGCTACTAACATCCCCACCTCAGCCTCGCGGTCCCATCCAGTTTGTGATGAGCACATGTTACAGTATGCTCAGCCTAACAAATATGGACCCCACTGAGGTGGGTCGACTTTTGAAAGACCACGCCAGCATGTTCAACAAGCTGGATAAATACTTGACACAAAATGACCAACATATGGAACTACTCCAATGCTCGGTCCAAGCCATTACTGACCAGACCCAACATGGCTCCTCTCACTCTGCACCCCCAGCGACTCCTGTCCCAACACCCATTCCTATGACTGCAGCTTCAAAAAAATGACTACCTACTCCCAACCGCTATGGCGGCAACCCTCTGGGCTGTCGCGGGTTTTTGAACCAATGTTCTATTCACTTTGAGCTAATGCCTTCTCGATTTCTGTCTCAGCGGTCTATGGCATACATTGTCTCTTTGCTAATGGATGATGCTTTG
Organism: Ascaphus truei; assembly: GCF_040206685.1. NCBI lineage: Eukaryota > Metazoa > Chordata > Amphibia > Anura > Ascaphidae > Ascaphus > Ascaphus truei. The sequence goes on from NC_134485.1 coordinate 386,168,715, forward strand.
GCATGGGCTTCACCCATCTGGGAGAAGAGGCCAGATCTCACCAGTGACATCACATGCTTCACTAAAGAATTTCGTACGGTATTCAATACCCCTGGATGCAAAGTAACTGCTGCCTCTTCTCTTTTGAATATTTCTCACGGTTACCATCCTGTGGCCCAGTACGCGGTCAAATTTCAGACCAAGCCGCCGAGACCAGCTGGAATTACAAATCTTTGACTGCGGCCTTCTGGTAAGGCTTATCTGAAAGGCTCAAGGACGAGCTTGCGGCACAGGAACGTCCCACTGAACTGGAGGAGCTCGTCGCACTATGTATCCGGATTGACCAATGGCTTCAGGAAAGGAGAACCGAGAGAAACTGACGCTAACAAGGTACGCAGCCTCTTCATGCTCAATCCACAGAAGTCGTTAACCTCCCTACGCCGGCTCTGGAAGAACCTATGCAACTTGGAGGTAACAGACTGTCAGTTGGCGAGAAACAACACAGACGCAATGCTGGACTCTGTCTCTACTGTGGTAACTCCAAACACCTGGTAATTTCCTGTCCTCTTAAATCGTGAAATGCCAAATCCCAGTGAGAGCTGGGTGGATCACACTGGGAACCGTATCTTCCTCTCCTCCAAAACTATCTACCAGAATCTTCATTCCCATCACACTACTCGGAGACACCTTCAAGACCACCACATAAGCATTTCTGGACACCGGGTAAGGCGGGAACTTCATTGATCAGAGGTTCGCCAAGAGAAACAAGATTTCTTTGATATACAAGGGTCGTCCCATAGGATTGGAAGCCATTGATGGTCGACCCTTACAACCCGCCTGTAACGCGTAGCTCACCACAAATGAAGCGCGACCGCGTAGGGAATTGAGTAACGCCAACCCACAGTCACGCGGTCGCGCCTAGAATGTAGATTGGTTGTGCAAGCCAGGTCAGGAGTATAGACGTGAGTGTAGTAGAGGGTACTTGCCGGATAAGGATTGGAGTGTAGCAGATCGTCGGGGTACGTAGCCAGGTTCAGGATTGGAAAGTAGCATATCATCGGGGTGCGTAGCCAGGTTCAGGATTGGAGAGTAGTGGATCGTCGGGGTGCAAAGCCAGGTTCAGAATTGGAGACTGGTGGAAGGTAGGTCGATATTCAGATCAGGATTAGAGAGGTGCGGAGTCCAAGGTACGTAGCAGGGTCAGGAAGTGGCAGAATCAACAGACAAGGCAAGGCAGGAGATACAGGAACTGAATGTAGCACGGCACAGTGTCACACAAGACTATGCTCAGCAATGAGTGTCTGGAGCAAGAGGGTATATAAATGGAGATCCTCCAATGGGGAGCCTGGGCGGAACCAGGAAACCAAATCCTATAGGCTGCTGGTGCACATAGGTGTGACCTATGATGCAGCCTGATCAGGAATGTAGGCGGGGCCGAGTGCGCCAACCCGCGCACGTCACTGAGGTCAGGGGGTGGAGACCGGAGCACAAGTCAATCCCACGCCGGTCCTGTCCATCACCAGGACGGGGGCAGAGACTGGGGCATGAGTCAGAGGGGAGGCTGGATGAGCGCACTCGCCACGCGCCGGAGCAGGGGGCGGAGATAGAGCCCACGGGCGGGAAGACAGGCCGCGCAAGATCCGCGCGCCTGCGCATAACGGGGCCATGAGACTGCATATCCTGGGTGTCCATGGTGGCAGGTGTTTTCAGGTGAGGAGACAGTCTCCAGCCACCAGGATGGCAGATCCTCACAGTACCCACCCCCACCCCCTTGGAGCAACCTCCGGGCAACACCATGAAGGCTTGTTCGGAAATTTCGTATGAAAGATACGGACCAATCTGGCTGTGGATTGATCCTCTCGGAGATAGAGAAGGGTCCAAGAAATCTGGGCGCGAATTTCATAGAGGGGAACTTCAGCCTGATATTCCTGGATGACAGCCAGACCTTGTTGCCAGGTTTGAGGTCTAGGGCAGGTCTGCGGTAGCGATTTGCCTGAGTCTTCTGCCTATTGACCGCTTTCCTGATGCTGACCTGATTCCTTTTCCAAAGGTCTTGTAAATCCCTGATCCTGTCATTGACCGCTGAGACCCCAGAAGAAGGTACAGCGAGAGCAAGAGTCAAGGGGTTGAACCCGTAATACACAAAGAACGGAGACTCCAGGGTAGAACCACTACGCGCGTTGTTGTGGGCGAATTCTGCCCAGGGTAAGAGTTCAGCCCAATCGTCTTGGGAGTCAGACACAAAACAGTGTAAAAATTGTTCAAGGGACTGGTTGGTCCTCTCCATCTGACCATTAGTCTGCGGGTGGTATCCTGAGGAGACATGAAGAGCAATGCCCAATTGGAGGCAAAACGAGCGCCAGAACCGAGAAATAAACTGCGACACTCTATCTGATACTATCACCTTAGGTACTCTATGTAGGCAGAAGATCTCCATGATGAAGATATCGGCTAGTTTATGAGAATTGGGGAGATCCTCGAGGGGTAAAAAGTGAGACTGTTTAGTGAATTCGGTCCACTACTATGAGAATCAAGTTCATACCATTGGAGATAGGTAAATGAACAATGAAATCCATGGACAGGTGTGTCCATGGCCGGTCTGGAACAGGCAGAAGTTGAAGAAAGAAAGGAAGAAGACCCGAGGGAAGGATTCTGGGAGTTTTAGTCCTGGCACACGTTGGGCACGCAGCTACTGCACCGACACACTTTATTCGAGCAAATACCCAGTATGTACCTGGCAGATACCTGGAATGCGCCGCTCCTCACCTCTGACAAGCCCCGTTGCGTTTGCCTTCCCAGCCTGGGTTCATGCCTGGCTGACGGGCGGCTGATCTGTTAAATGATAATGATTAGGATTTAATAGGCTGCAATGCTTCGCGTGTCTACCAGATGGCATAAATTCATGAATTGTAATGCAGTATATATATATATACTGTACAGTATTGCAGCCAGCGGGAATAAAATGCTTCAATCCCTGCCTGGAAAATACCTCAATGCACTCGGGCAGAAAACAGTCACAAACCTCAATACACCCGGGTATACCCGAATTCGTGGGACTAGCCGAGCTCGAATAAAGTGTGTCGCCAGTGTACCAAATTTTTCACATCCTTTTGCATCCCAGGCCACCAAAAAGTACGGGAAATGAGATCCAGGGTCCACTTGGTGCCGGGATGTCCTGCAGATTTGGAGGAGTGGCTCCACTCGAGAACTTTCTTGCGGAGCTGAGACAAAGTGAAGATCCTGAGGAGGCAAAATGCCAGGAGGAATGTGACTTTGTTGGCAGACAATGTCTTTGAGTGCTCCGAAATAAGTGGCCGAAAGGATACATTTTGGAGAGAGGATGGGCTTCTGCTGGTCCTCCGACTTGTCATCCAGAGAGAAATGATGAGCCTTGACATTCTTGGATCCAGGGAGGTAAAACATTTTAAAGTTAAATCTAGAGAAGAATAGTGAACATCTGGTTTGACGGGCTCCCAGGCTACATGCTCCCTCAATGTATAACACATTTTTGTGGTCAGTCAGGATAGTTATGGGGTCTTCTGTAACTTCCAAAAGATGTCTCCATTCTTCGAGAGCTCATTTCATGGCCAGGAGTTCACGATTCCTGATAGTTATTTCATATTGACTGAGAGAGTTGTTGTGTATTGTGTATTGTGAGAGGTTTTTCCTGTGTTGTTTTGTTAACATCTTTGTCTTGTTTTCACTTTGTAAGTGTTCAGTGCGATTGTCTTTAAATGTCTTTTCTGTTCTTTGTGAGTGCTATAGGTATGGCCGAAAGGCGTGGGAAGAGTGATGCTGGTGTGTGTGGTACTGGTAGTCATGTGAGTACGCGTCTGAGTGAACATAGAATTCAGGGGAGTGCTGTTGCTGCGAGTGCGAGTGGTGTTGCTGGGAGTGCGAGTGGTGTTGCTGTGAGTGCGAGTGCTGCTGGTGGCTCTGTTGCTGGTGCTGCTGGGTGTCTGTTGCTGGTGCTGGTGGGGTGTCTGTTGCTGGTGCTGCTGGGGTGTCTGTTGCTGGTGCTGCTGGTGTGTCTGGTGGTGGGGTGGTTGGTGGTGGCCCGCTTTTGGAGTCTCTTCCTTTGAAAGAAGGAGAGTCCAGTCAGCAGCAGCCAAGCTCTGTGGCTGCACGTGTTCGGAGGAAACGTGTGGAGCGGCCACGTAATCCTCGGTTCAATGAAGAGGAAAACAGAGTTCTTGTCACAGGGATTTTGGAGCACTAGGACTCTCTGTATGGGCATTTACTAGGTAAGTCTATCTTTGCATTGATTGTTCAAAGACATGTTATTATAGGTCATGTGAGATGTCTTAATATCAAACTATTATTCTCTAATATCTATCAATTAAAGTTAATTGTTACACACATATTCCTTCATGCTTTATAACGACCATAACAATCAGTCTAAAAAGTTTGCCAAAGTTCATACAATATTCATGCAAGCGTCCTTAGATTTGTATGTTTACACATAAATGCTCATGTGCTACACATATTCAACCTAAACCAGCATGTTTGGTATCTCTTGGAACAGGTAGCAGTTTAGGAAACTGCTCGTTTTTCTAATAATAATTAACGTCATATATTTTGTATGTATTTCAAGGGCGGACAAGTTCAGCATCCAAAAATGAAATGTGGGAGCAAATAACATTGGCTGTGTCTGCGTGTGGGAATCATGGCAGGGACCGGGCGAATTGTCGGAAGAGATTCGATGATATCAGGGCAAACTTAAAGAAAAAAATCCAAGCACAACGGATGCATGCTTCTTCCACTGGAGGTAGGCCGCCAGCACAAACTCTAATCTTTACTCCATTGGAGGAGCAGATGCGGGAAAAATTTCTTCCAATCGTCGTGGAGGGTTTGGCAGGGGACAGAGATATCGGAATTTATGCGGCTCAATATCCACCAGGTGACAAATGTTACTGTATTACGCGTGTCGTATGTTGCAGTTCTTATCTTAATTTCTGCAGAAACGTAAAGTTTTTCCAAATATAAGCATACCTACATATATATCTGTATATATGTCTTTCTCTCTATATCTATCTATCTATCTATTTATATATATAGTTGTCCGCAAAAAAAAAAACCCCAAAAAAAAATATATATATATATATATATATATATGTGTGTTTGGAAGCATGTATTGGCTCAGCTATCGTAGATGACATCATTATGAGTAAACATACACAACTTGACCAGCATGAAGGGATTATGTGTAATGATCTTCCAAATGACACACACTGCAACCTTCTACCTTACAAAGCATTCAACATCTTTGCCCTATAGTTCAAAGCTGAATGTATGTGTGAATCTTTGAACAAACAATGGGTTAACATGCATAACAACAAAGCACACCCGCACTCATTCTTTGTCACAGTAATGTATAACTTCGTTATACTGTGTCTGTGCACACAAATGCATAATTCACTATTTCATGTATGTGTCGATACATATATACATATAATATATATATAATATATATGTATATATTAGTGATAATCTATGTTACACCTATAAACAGGCCATTACTGCCTAATCAAGTCTTGCATGGAATATTGTGCATTCAAAGGCGAACATAAGTAATTTGCACAAACACATTTCGTTATGTTTTATTAAAGCTCTTGTATCGCTTCATGTAGTATAATGTGAGCATAAATAGGAGCATCTACCATATGGTATTTAATTGTGTTCATATGTAGGTCACTTCATATTTTTATTTCGCTCATGTACCGGTGTGTGAAACCAGCTCCAATTAATATGTAATCACAGCAAAGAGGTGAACAGAGGGGATGGGGTCGGGCACAGAGCCAGATCACAGGGTCATGGTAGGGTCAAGTCTTGTGGGACGGCTTACAGGTGGTAGAACCAAATAAAAGGTCAGGGTGGTGTCACGTCTTGGGGGAGGGACTACAGCTGTTATAAGCTGACAAGGTGAACAGAAGTTCATCACATTCATTTGAAATGGTAATTATCTGAAGACTTTCAGCCACCAGGCCACTATATATAAAAATGTACGTTAGTCATTCGTACAGTCATATCTTATTTTAACCTTATAGATATGTCACCTTATCACACCAGTACCATCTGTGAGCGACACACTGCATGTGTTGATGAGTGTCAGCCACATTGAGCGCTACACCTGCTTCTCTTAAATGTTCAGACAGATCACTAAAAACATTCATTCACATTTCCACAATTAGGTACTGAATTATAAGCAGAGTCAACTTTGCTGTCATGGTAGTGATGTACATTATAATTGTTAGATTACTACACAACATATGCAGTGTATGTACAACAGAACACTTAATTTTACAACGCATTCATGCATGAACATTGTATGTTGTATGGTGTTTAAAATAAATGTGCCGATTAGGTTCACATGAACATTTGTTAAGATGATAATATTCAGATTGGCCAAACCATATCATTGTCATTTCGTTATGTGATGCTGATATTTCGCCATAACTACTCCCACTACACATACTTCATGTTAATTATGTACACATGACAATTAAATGCTGATGTTATTCTTCTATATAGTTGCTCCTGCAGCTCCTGGGTCACCTGACACTGAACATGTCTCATCACCTGGCTCATCAAGGTCATCATCAAGAATGGAAGGTGAGTGTATGAGGTGCAGCACATGTAATGTGTACATTTGAAGAATTTCATTTGCCATGCAAAATAAATGCCTTTCACATGTAATGAACTTCACATCAGTTATTGTCACAGAAGATGTAGTGTTTCCTGACAACATGTATTGTGTGTGTTTTAAACTATCAGCTAGGAGTTGTTAGGTTACAACAACCTTTAATTCATTCTTCTTTCACACTGAGTCGAAACATCATTGTTACTTCAAGCATCATCTTTTAATTGGACACAAATTATAAATTATGGAAACATGTTATGTGTTACACTATGAGAACAACTATCAGTATAGTGAAAACAAAGTGAAAGTTCCATGGCAGTTCAGAATGTCTCTCTTTCTTTGTAGAACCAGATGTTGCCGCTCAAGGACAAATTCACTCAAGTGACCATGAACATGTTGACACTCCTTGATTAACCCAGCATTCAAGTCCTCCTGCTCGTGACACCAACTCAGCTATTGCAGCTTCTGAAGAACGAATCTTGGGTGAAGAAAATCGTCGCCATTCAGAAATGATGTCAGTGCCTGAAAGGATGCTGTCACTGCATGAAAGGATGCGTGAAAGGTCAATATCAGAACTGTCACAAATTCAAATGTCATCGTCCAAGTTCCTAAAGAAATCCAAAATGTAAACAGGACATTACAAGCACTAGTTCTCAATGTAAGCCAATCAAATCAGTTGCGGAGTACAGCAAGAGAACAACAATTCCACTTTACCCCATCAGAGGATGGATCTTTACATGCTGCTACTTTTTCTCCTGAGTCATCAGTTCTTCATTCCCCAGTTCTGGATGATACCGGTAGAGTAGGTGCAAGTTCTGTGCAGGTCCCTGTCAACATCCAACCGCTTACATGTGTTCAAAATATGGAACCGACACCTACAAATGAGACATGCAAAAGAAAGTTAGGGCAACAATTACTAATAATCAGCTTTTGGAAAAAAATTCAAACAGCTAAACAAGAAAGTGCTCCACCATCACTCTTGCAATGTTTATCAACTGTTTCACAACTGCCACAGCCCACACTTAGTGCCACTGAAGTGCCACAGCCCACACCCAGTGCCCCTGAAGTGCAACAGCCCACACCCAGTGCCCCTGAAGTGCAACAGCCCACACCCAGTGCCCTTGAAGTGCAACAGCCCACACTTAGTGCCCCTGAAGTGCAACAGCCCACACCCAGTGCCTCTGAAGTGCAACAGCTCACACCCAGTGCCACAGAACTGCCACAGACCAGTACAAGTCGTACAGTTAAGGCCAGAGTACTTGGCAGAGGGAAAAGGCAAACACAACAGCCAACAAGCAGGCCTGTGACTCGCTGTCAAAAGTATAAACAAAAATAAATAATCACATTCACTAAATTTGTTGGTGTCCTGGTGTTGTTTAATGCAGACTATTTTATGCATAGTGTATGTATGATCATGTACAGATGCTTGATAACATTCAAGTATGTCCTTGTACACATGAATGTGTAGAAATGCTCACTGACTGAATGAAGGCATATTTGATAACATATAAGTATGTATTAATCACCAGTTGATTAATGGTACAACATTATTGCACACTTAGCATGTTAATGGAAGATGTCATTCACTTAGCTCTTGTTCAAGATGAGATGTATGTGGGTTATTTTGGTAATGTAGATAGTCATTTCATGCTAATATTATTGTCATACAACTTTAAGTAAGTACCCATAGAACAGCATACATTTTTATGTTATGTTTTCTGGTGTCTTAACTCTGTAAGACATTACTTACCTTAATCTTCTTTCATAGTTCATAATGTTGGCATGTGATCATGTATGATTTTTGGTTACAATAACAGATCTATCAGTATGTATGAATATATCTGTAGTCTCTCTGTATCTCTATCTATATATGTATACACACACACACACACTGTGTGTGTCTGTGTATTTTTATATATATTAACTGATATATATATATATATATATATATATATATATATATATATATATATATATTTATACAGTGTTCGACAAACCTATACATTTGCTCGCCCCGGGCGAGTGGATTTAACCCCCGGGCGAGTAAATATTGGCCCAAGCAGCACACGTTTGGTACTAGGTGGCGAGTAGATTTTTTTGTGTGGCGAGTAGATTTTTTGGTGATTTGTCAACCACTATATATATATATATATATATAATATATCTGCCACTGTTGTCATCAAACAGGCCTTGTGTTAATGAGATATAAATGTTAGGCCACTTGCTAAAATTATGGTATCAGTATGATTGAGCCCCTAATTCACTCAGCTGTATTAAACTTTGAATATGATTACAACAAGGCCTACTTACACACATCAATGACTTTAGTTTTGCAGTCTATATATAATATATATATAATCTGAATGAATAGTACAGGCCTTCATGGCTGCAAAGAGGCCTTGTTTGCTGTTAAATACAACTTCTACACATCTGACTCAATTAGGCCCTCAAACATACTCACCCACTAATGTTATAAACTGTAATGAAGTGTTAAGACAATTAAAACAAGGCCTGTATGCACACAAGGCCTTCAATGTAGCAAGATAGAGATTATATATATATATATATATATATATATATATATATATATATATATATATATCTCAATGGTAAATATTACTGTATGTTCATTTGCATGTCATATATATACACACATACACAGACATATATATATATATATATATATACATACTATATATATATACACACACACAATATATAGTTAATTATATATAGATATATATAAATATATCAACATATATATTAATGTAATTGTATATATATTTATATAGATATGTATATCTATGTATATATCAAGAGAGACAAACAGAGACAGTCAAAGAGAGAGAGACACAGAGAGAGAAAGAGAGAGAGAGAGAAAAACAGAAAAATAGACAAAGAGAGAGATGTGTGTGTATGGTTAAATCTAGCTAAGTGTAACCAGAAATCTGTTTATCATAGCACTGTAGATGATTTCACACACATTGTTATTCTAATTAAAAGAGTCAAGTTGTTTTGCGCATGTTGATTGCCTAAGCCGAAAGTAAAGTTTCGATTCCTGTGAAAAGAGTATCTTAAACAAAGAATTTCAGCCAATTATTGTAACAAATTTCTTGTGTGAGAAAACCTAGGCGTATAACTGCTAAGTTGTATTATAACCTTGGAACAAACCACGAAGATAACATGTAACTATTCACACATTCAGCAGACATCCGTATGCGTTCAACTTAGACACTGTACACTTGAAGAGAGAAGAAATGGCAGAAGCTTCCACATTGCACAGCCATCCACGTAAATCATACAAATTTATGATTTATGAAGCAATCGAATCAACGCCAGAGAAAAGGGCAACCGTGGGCAAAATCTATGACTTGATCCAAAAGAAATATCCATACTACCAAGAACCTGAAAAACAACGAAATTTTAAAACTTCTGTACGATTCACTTTATCCGCAAATGAATGTTTGAGCATGTCCATGATCGGCAAGATCAATGATATGGATGCTAGCATGTTGCGCCATCATTTAAACTTACCATGGAACATGGAACATATCTTCTGTTAAATAGCATATTTTTGCCTAATACCAGTTACACTGAAGCCGCACCGACTGTCGCGTCTGCTGATATACCTGCACCCTCCATTCATCAAAACCAGAAGCAAGATGGACATAACTACTATGATATGTATCCAAACTTATATGGGCAATACCAATGTGGATGTGAAAACAACCAACAACTGTACGTACCTCCGGACATCTTGTTTGAAGAAGCCACTGCAGATCCATATGACGCCCTCATGGAGATGTGTGTGATTCAGGATTCAACGGTTGCCTCAACCATGGATGATACTGTTGTGCCTTCCTGGAGCGAGCAGTTGCAGCCAATCAGTTTTGACTTCTACAAGAATGGTAAATACAAATTTCGTTATGCCTTTACTCAAATTATATATGTGTACATTAATAATATACACCATTTGTTAGCCAAATGAGTGTATAAGGCTTAACATTGCAGACAGCCTTACATGTAGCGTGCACAAAGACATTATTTCCTATAACAATATACTACATGACGAACCATTAGTACACATTGGTGACGGAGTCCTAAATCATAGATGCTTATCGCTTTTAAAGTATCATTTTAACATGTTACACTAACTGTAACACACACACCTCATTGTTTAGCATTCAACATATAAAAACAAAGTGTCGGCCAAATATGATCTGGGAACCTGGTCATGTCCCAAGGCGTCCTAAAAAGGTTACCGATGCAAGCCCCACCCCCAACCGACGTGCGAGCGTGAAACAGTATTGGCTGTGCCCGTAGCTTATTGTTACGATCAGTGCAGTGTGTCATGCGCGCGCGTTGGTGGGGCGGTGCGTGCACAGCGCTGGAGGCCAATGTTCATTCAGTGGGAGGGATGTTTGCGTGCATTTCACGGTGCCTTAACATGACGTCAAACGTATTTTGTTTGCTCATTGGCTGATCGTCCGTTTTTGCCGTGGGCACACGTTCATTTACAAAGTTTAGATATGTACGTGTGTTGAAGTGAATTTGTTTCGCTTCCATATCATAACTTTCAGCCATGATATGCGTAATGTTAGCAGCACCATGGAGGGACATGTATTGAACGCACAGCGTACACATCGTTTTTCGCATGCACTAAGACTTAGTCCACACATTCTTGACGTGCGCGTGCAACAGACGTTGTGCGCGCACATTATTATGTATACAGGCACCGGAACAAACATATCAGTAATAATGCCAGCAACGCGATTTGAAAAATGAGACAGTTCTGTATCTGTAGTTTTATCCTTGCAGTTTAAACATATACGTAACTTATGCGTGAATATCCCCAATCATATAGAGATGTGTTAAGCGTTGTCATGCTGAGACATAGATAAATGTGCCATCTTTGAACATAATGTGTATGCTGTATTTCACAGATGTCGAGGATGAACACATGGGACCAATGTATGATTTCAGATGGGCCAATCGTTATATTAGATGATTGTGACGACTAGCGAACAACTATTATAATAAATATGTAACAATGCTTTCAATGATTGGTGCGCAGATTAACAATCACTACATAATGTTATCCTATTGTGCAAATATTTACTATGCACTTAATTATCATAATGATGTTGCTAAGCATTGAAGTTAGAACTTCTATTGATATTTTTTTCTTTTCTACTAACATTATATGTATTGCCATATGATATATGCAACCAACATTATCACTCAGCAAACACATTAATCTACTATATATTATAATCTCACATGTGACTTGTCAAAGAATGTAAATGCTACATAACAACTCGTAGACATTGTATCTGAACGTACACAATAACAATAGGGAGGTGATAGAAACTGTTTAGTCGTGTGAATGTTATACAGTGGCGACACAGTTTATTCTAATGCGGCTAGAGCCGCAAGCCGCGAGGTTTCCCGGCTTTTTTATTGAATTCCCTCGGCGTGCACGGGACACCTCGGCGCGTGCCCGGTATCTGTCGCGGCCGAGACCGGGCAAATGTAAGAATAAACTTTGTCGGTACAGTATTATCACCTAAGTTGTAGTGGTAACCTAACATGCATGAGCTAATGAATGTTAGGTACAGATCATTAAACCAAGAACATTTGTGTGTACATTTAATTCACACGAGTAACTATAGTTTAGTGTTATTAGTAAACGTTCAAGACATACATAGCTAAGTGAGACCTATGATAAAAGCAACATTATTATGTTGGTTTATATTATTTCTGTAGAAATACATGCATCACACAAAAAATACAACACACACACACTGTGTTGCTGAAATGGTGCGTATGCAAATGTCCACTTTATTTATGTTCAGATGTTGACAGTAGTTATCAAGGATCATGATCATTATGAATAACCAGTGTTCGACAATCCAATACATTTACACGCCCGGGGCGGGTGGATTTAACCCCCGGGCGAGTAAATATTGGCCCAAGCAGAAGACGTGCTTGTTTTTTTAAATTTCCCCCCGCTCGCGCTGAAATTTCCCTGCTCGCGCTGAAAAAAAAAAAAACTCCCTACCTGACAGCTGATTGGCGTGCGCTCCCAGGCTTTGCGGGCGCGCGGCCAGGCTCTATATGAGCCCGCCCCCAACGAGCGGCCATTCTTTCTGGCCGGAGATCTGTTGGAGAGTAAGTACTCTCCAATCTTCCATCTTGCGGCCCCTCTGCTCCTTCCCTGCAAGCCCCCTTACTCCCCGCTTCCCGCGCGGGGCAGGGGATTGTAGTGGGGGTGTCCCCCACTTCTCTCCCTGTCCTGGCTTCCCGTCGATCCCCGCGGGGCAGGAGATGGTAGTGGGGGTGTCCCCCCCTTCTCTCCCTGTCCCGGCTTCCCGCGCGGGGCAGGAGATGGTAGTGGGGGTGTCCCCCCCTTCTCTCCCTGTCCCAGCTTCCCTTCGATCCCCGCGGGGCAGGAGATGGTAGTGGGGGTGTCCCCCCCTTCTCTCCCTGTCCCAGCTTCCTGTCGATCCCCGCGGGGCAGGAGATGGTAGTGGGGGTGTCCCCCCCTTCTCTCCCTGTCCCGGCTTCCCGTCGATCCCCGCGGGGCAGGAGATGGTAGTGGGGGTGTCCCCCCCTTCTCTCCCTGTCCCGGCTTCCCGTCGATCCCCGCGGGGCAGGAGATGGTAGTGGGGGTGTCCCCCCCTTCTCTCCCTGTCCCGGCTTCCCGTCGATCCCCGCGGGGCAGGAGATGGTAGTTGGGGTGTTCCCCCCCTTCTCTCCCTGTCCCGGCTTCCCGTCATCCCCGCGTAGGACTAGAGATGGTCACGGGGGGGGCGAGCGGGGCAGTGGTGGTGCTCGGTCGCGCGGCCTTTCCTCTTCTTTCCCCTGTCGTGTGTGTGTGTATGCATGTGTGTGTGTGTGTGTATGCATGCGCGTGTGTGTGTGTGTGTGTGTGTGTATGCATGCGTGTGTGTGTGTGTGTGTGTGTGTATGCATGGGTGTGTGTGTGTATGCATGGGTGTGTGTGCATGGGTGTGTGTGTGTATGCATGGGTGTGTGTGTGTAAGCATGGGTGTGTGTGTATGCATGGGTGTGTGTGTATGCATGGGTGTTTGTGTATGCATGGGTGTGCGTGTGCGTGTGCGTGTGTGTGTGTGTGTGCATGGGTGTGTGTGTGTGTATGCATGGGTGTGTGTGTGTGTATATGGGTGTGTGTGTGTGTGTGTGTGTGTATGCATGGGTGTGTGTGGGTGTGTATGCCTGGGTGTGTGTGGGTGTGTATGCATGGGTCATTCACCCACCCCAGTCAGTCAGTCACACACCCCAGTCAGTCAGTCACCCACCCCACCCCAGTCAGTCAGTCACCCACCCCACCCGAGTCAGTCAGTCAGTCACCCACCCCACTCACCCACCCCACCCCAGTCAGTCAGTCACCCAACCCAGTCAGTCACGTCAGTCACCCACCCCACCACAGTCAGTCACGTCAGTCACCCACCCCACCCCAGTCAGTCACGTCAGTCACCCACCCCACCCCAGTCAGTCACTCAGTAACCCAGTCAGTCACTCAGTAACCCAGTCAGTCACTCAGTAACCCAATCAGTCACTCAGTAACCTAGTCAGTCACTCAGTAACCCAGTCAGTCACTCAGTAACCCAGTCAGTCACTCAGTAACCCAGTCAGTCACTCAGTAATCCAGTCAGTCGCTCAGTAACCCAGTCAGTCACTCAGTAACCCAGTCACCCAGTAACCCAGTCAGTCACCCAGTAACCCAGTCAGTCACCCAGTAACCCAGTCAGTCACCCAGTAACCCAGTCAGTCACCCAGTAACCCAGTCAGTAACCCAGTAACCCAGTCACCCACCCAGTCAGCCAGTCACCCACCCAGTCAGCCAGTCACCCACCCAGTCAGTCAGTCAGTCACCCACCCAGTCAGTCAGTCAGTCACCCACCCAGTCAGTCAATCACCCAGTCAGTCAGTCAGTCACCCACCCAGTCAGTCAGTCAGTCAGTCAGTCACCCAGTCAGTCAGTCACCCACCCACCCAGTCAGTCACCCACCCAGTCAGTCAGTCACCCACCCAGTCAGTCACCCACCCAGTCAGTCAGTCAGTCATCCACCCAGTCAGTCATCCACCCAGTCAGTCAGTCACCCACCCAGTCAGTCAGTCACCCACCCAGTCAGTCAGTCAGTCACCCAGTCAGTCAGTCACCCACACAGTCAGTCACCCACACAGTCAGTCACCCACACAGTCAGTCAGTCAGTCATCCACCCAGTCAGTCAGTCAGTCATGAACCCAGTCAGTCAGTCAGTCACCCAGTCAGTCAGTCAGTCACCCAACCAGTCAGTCACCCACCCACCCTCTCTGGGTCAACAGCCACCGGGGTCAACAGCCACGGCCTAATTCCGTATCCTGAGTCACCTATAATCCATCGTGCACAAATATGAAACAATTTGAGTTAACATTATTACATTCAACAGTTCATAGAAAAACTGGAGTTGTTTGTTAACACATCATAATATGTACTCACCCAGCAGCCAACTAGGTCCAAAATAGCCTTCTTCAAAAGCATGGAAGACTGATGAGTTTCTCAGGATAGAGGAATCGTGACTGGAACCAGGGAATTTGGCTACCACATGCATAATATTCATCGTGGCATCGCATACCACCTGTACATTCAGGGAATGGTCGTCCTTAGGGTTGTGGTAAGCATGCTCACTCTGACTAGGCGGGATCAAAGCAACATGAGTGCAATCTATTGCACCCATCACACATGGTATCCCGACTATGGTATAAAAGCCATTCCTGACTTCCAGCCACTCTGTGTGCTCTGTAGCAAAATGAAAATAATTCCTAGCGCGTCTATTCAGTGCACATAGAAACTGGGTAAAGGCCCGCGAGAATGTAGATTGCGAGACCCCGCCCACTATGCCCACAGTTGTCTGGAATGACGCGGAAGCAAGATAATGTAATGAGCATAGCATTTTAACAAGCCCAGGTACTGCACGACCTCTGGCTGTCACAAAATCTAAATCTCCCCGTATCTCTTCATAAAGAGCTAAGATTGCTGCTGAACTCAAACGATAGCGACTTATAATCTCCTCCTCACTCATCCCATCTAACATGGTTCTCTCCCTGTACAAACGAGGATGAGGCACAACTTCTCTCCTCTCTCTTCTCCTCTCATCTCCTTGCCCTCTCCCTCGACCTCTCCCTCTCCCTCTCCGCGTCCCTGTCCCTGTCTCTGTCCCTTCCTTGGCCTGTGACATCCTCTCCATCAGCAAGCCTCTTCTCCAATAGAATCTTCCTCCGTCTCATAAACATTCGCATCATTTTCAGGTCTGTAGCTGTCAATGCGCAGGTAATTGGCCTCCTTTAAATACCTATGTGATGATGTCAGGTGACTTGATGAAGTGCAAGGTGTTACATTAACATATCCAAGTAGTTAACTCCAAACGGGTATCCAGAACGAATTAAACGCATTATTTATGTGTGTTCACCAGGCAATCATGATATTTGATACTGATGTAACGTTAAGCTTTGTACAAGAATTTATTCGCAAGTATTTATGAATGTGTAATGCAGGTATCACTTCTGAACGCAACACTCAGTCATCTCATTAGGATACAACCATGACATTGACGTTGAAAAAGTACGTTGCAACATGTCTAATTTGGCATGTTATTGTCACATGTTCACATGAACTAATTGTAAGGTGCATATGCATAATTTAATGCCATCAGGATACTTGCTATTGATTATGTTTCAATCGTGTAAAAATGAGTAACTATTATAGATGTGTGTATAACTTAGCATGAAGTGATTCTAATGCATCATGTACAATGTAAACATGCAATGTTATTGAGTGTCCAATTGCGTACGTCATCAAAAGAGGGAGGTCACAAAGTGCATGTAAACATGAAAACAAACAGCTACATTTACATTTGATCATGCGTTACACATTCAAAGCATTCTCTAATGTATACCAACATTAGTATACGCTGGATCTGTTAGATGTGTGAAATCTGTTACATCATATAATAAATTGAAGCACACTTAAGTAACGTTTCATATTATGTGACCTGTTCCATTAAGAGTTTACTATTGGAGTTTCCCTTGACACATCATAACATTAAGACTAATGTGACACGCAAATCATCATAACATTGAAAAGTACAATGTTGTGCCAATAATAAACGTAAGCATTGACACGATGAAGTGATTGACATCGACACTGTAATGCCAAGCACATTTTTATTATGAGCAATAGAACGTAAACAATCCTATAATGTTATAAGTCCCCGCTCCATTGACTCCATTGATGTAGAGATGAGCTATTTTTTCTAAGTGCCGTCCCGGCAACCTTGCCGATCCTTCTCCCCTCCAACTTGCCAACTTTAGTTGGCGGGACCAATTGCCGATGAAATCTCCATTTTTGAGTGCCGATCAGCACCGATAAGCTGATCGGGGCTACTAGAATACAGCCAATTTCAAAAAGTGCCGATAACTGCCGATAAGTGGGTTATCAGCAGCCGCATGCCGATAAATTTTATCAGGAAGAAAAAATGCCGATTTTGACCACTTATCGGCGCTTACTGAATCTCAAATCCAATTTTGGCGGGAAAATGCCGATAAAAGCCTTATCGGCGCTTACTGCATGAGGCCCCTAGTCCTGATCATTTATATTTGTATCTGTTCCCTTTAAAGTCAATTTCATTTTTTGATTGGTTTTTCAGAATTAATGTGTTGAAGGAACCAGCCACCCACACTCTACAACAGCAAATCTGGCTTCTCCACCTTTTAAAGGGTTTGAATGCATTTGGAACTATCTTTGTTCCCCATAACCATTTTTCCTCTTGCAAATATTCCCGAAGATTAGAATTTATATTTTTCATATTATTTGGTTACTGTGATTTCTCACCAGGTATTTGTATCCATCCTTTTTTTCCCAAATCTTGGAGTTGGACACCACAAATTGCTGCTCTTAAATTAGCAGCATTACTATAAGAAAGATATGTCAAAACTATGCAGTCACTGAGGGAAAAAAAAACATTGGGTAGAAAACTTTTTGTTCATGCAACAAATGACATGAATCAGCATTTTTGAGTTCAGGCTAAATCAGTGGTTTCAACCCTATCATTAGGAAACCACAGCCGGACCAGCAACCTACAGTACTTCTGCATTTGTAAATGAAATGCAGTCTCATCTCATTTACCTCCTTTGCTGCCAAAACTAAAGTTGGCAACAAATTGCTTTTCAGTTATGATCATTGCTTAAATTTCCCCAAGGCCAGATGTAAAACCATTGGGCTAGAGCATACAGTACTTAAGTTCTGATTAGTATTGTCTCAAGTATAGCCATGGCTGGTCCAGACAATCTTTCTACCTTTCTGTCACGTAAGTTCTGATAGCTACAGACAGTGACAGGCTATCATGTGGGTTTACTCCTCCCCCCTCATGCTGCCTCTCTGAGTGACAGGGTGGAGGTGAACTGAGTCTGTACAGCCAATCATGGTGCAGACTCTGAGGCCTCCCCCACTGTGCCTTAGGGAGGAAGTGTTCCAAATTATATTCATTCAAGGTCTCCCCATCCTGGGGTGGAGATGTGGAGTTGAGCTCTTCCCCTCCTGGGTAGAGACCTGCAGCCCAAGATCTGCGCAGTCTTGAGGACAAGGCCTCAAGACTGCAAGACGTCAGGCACCATTCAGAGGTCTGGGACCTCTCCTGATAAACCCATGCATACATTGTAATACCAACTGCAGTGGCTGCGCAAATAAAAAATCCTTTTTATATACTTTGCAGTAACAATCGGTTGGGTAGGAGTATGAGAGAAGTCTGTCGTGGTGGGGACTGCCTCCAGGAACCCCGGAGCCTATTGCGACTGGAGGCGCTGATGATACAAAGAACATGAGGATCACCAAAAGCCTGTCCTGTTTCTCCTTACCATCATGGACGCTCATCTCTCCTGGATCTTCACAGGTAACAAGCACAACAACGCCTGTAGCTTAGGTAAGATCTATCAGAGGGGGAGGGGGGAGCAGTGCTACACAAGCAATGAGTATAGCAAAATGTACCCACAACACCCACCTTATAAATTCAGATTTAAATGTGCAATCTTGGTTGATTTGCTTGTAAGTATATACTATTACTCCCATTTTGTTGAATACTGTGTCTGTTTTTATGTTTGGAACTTCAGAGTGCACTGGCATTTTTCTCTCCTATAGTGTATGTAGCCAAGCTCCCTTAGGCTACTAATTCTCTGGCCCCTCTGGCACTGTAAGTTCCTGTAAAGAGTGGGCAGTGTTGGGAGCAAATCCTACAGGGCCTGTTTGCATGGTTATATGTGTGTTATTTAATAAAGTTCAGGAGTAGCCTGGTATTACAAGGGGGGCTTACGACTAATAGGAGGCCGTCTTACAAGCCACTCCCCTGGGAAGGAGGGTTTTTTCCTCTAGAGGTTAGTGTTTCTGGCAGTAGTTCTGGGCTGGCCTCCATACTAAGAGGACGCAGCAGGGAGCCTCTCCTGGAAAGGTGTAGGCTGAGGCCTTGCCATGTTAGGGGGTGTGGTTTGCTGTGGAGGGGTATTCAAGGCCTCAACTTAGGTACTGCCTTCAGGGATTATAACCTGTACTGCCATGCCGTGTTCAATAAACTCCAGTTATACCCTCTCTTGTGTGATGCTTAGAGTATAAACAACGTAAGAAGAGCGCCCCTAAGGTTCATCCTGGCTGTACCAGGATCCTCTGGGGCTGGAGGTGCTGCCGCTGACTGACAAACCATCCATGATAGCCTGTTCTGATGTCTCCCTACAACATCGCTGAGATCTCATGCCTTCTGTTCTACCTCACAGGTATCCACCAAAATACAAGGTAGCGACATGATCTCACTCAGGGTGGGGGAAAAGGTGCTACATGTGCAAGAAAGCTAGCCATGATTGCTATGCCTGTGGCTGTATCATGTAAAATAAAGTGTGCATACCTTTATTTTCATGCCTTCATCTGTCAGTGCTATCTGCAACCTTCTGGCGACTACCCAAACCTTATCGTGGTCAGTTACGGTAAGCTAGAAGGAGAGAGTATAGCTTTACCTGTGCAAACCCCTTTCAGCACACAGTGAATGCATAGAATGAGATACAGTAGCTAGAGGAAATCAACTCATATTTTATCAACTTACTTAAAACCATTAAAAAAAACTGCTAGGAGTCTGATCTTTTTGTTAAAAAAAATAAAGACTGCAATTAAAGTGAATCCCTTAAACATGTTAAAGTCATTGTTTTTTTGGGGGGGACTGCACCTTTAACATTCCTATTGTCACTTTTCATGATGTATTGCTACCCAAGCACAATGTGATTTCTGCTATGGTGCAGACTGTATTGTGCATACAGTGATTCTGTTGGGCAGTTACAGATTAAAAAAATAATTCAGTCAAACGTAATGATCCAAAATCTACAGAATGATGCTTTTGTAAATAAAACATTATAAATATATCACTGGAAAAACAAAATAAAAAATTCCTTTACATTGCTTTATTGCTTTTGTTTACAGTAGCAAATAAAGTACTGTGAAAAGAAAACAATCCAAAGCAGAAGTTACTTTGAAATCTAATGATATCTCCAAAACACTGCGCATAACAAATACTGTATAAAGACAGTTGAAGGTCTTTCCTGTGAAGTAGCTGAAGTTTCAAAATATACTAACAGATATAAAAGTTCAAGTTTGTAGCTTTTACTGCTGAACCATCACCCATTTTTATCCTTACAGTGAACAAGCATACAGTCTACAAAAGGAATGAATAAATTGTGAAACACAAGGATTAGTAGGGTGAATAGGTTAGTATTATTGTCGATTCCTAAGTGCTTGTAAATATATCAGTTAGGAGGACCTGCACATTGTACCTTCACAGTGGGTGACAGGTACCGTACTCTACGTAAGAATCCAGACTGCTCTTACGGTATGTGCCGATTTGGCCCTTCATTATGTTGCCATACCTTAGTGGATATAATTTGAGGAGGAATCAGCCTAAGATACCTATAACAGTAGTAAGTAGCTGACTGAATATAGTATATCATCTATAAATAGATTGTAGTAAAGTACACGAGAACATGTTTTAAAAAGAAAAAAAAAGTACTGGAAGAAGAGTTCATGATCTGAAACTGAAGAGTGAGCGGATCAGGGTAAATGTGTGGAAGTACAGTACTTAATGGAACGGGTGGTGGATTCAAGGTATAGCCTCCCAAAACAGGTGATTGAGGCTGATAAAGTAATCAAAAATGCTTGGAATAGACGCTGGAAGGGTTCTGATGGGTTGAGGGCAGCATTGCTAGAACATCTGATAAAAATAAAACCTACAGTAACATACATTAGGTAGAAGTCTAGGGGTCACCAAAAGCAAGACAGGTGACAAGCTCAGGTACAAGCCAAACTAAATATCAGGAATTGGATGTCTGGTAAACCACAGAATGAAGGTTAATAAACACACAAAATCACAGCAAGCTCAAGAAATCCCCAAACCCACCACATTATATATATATATATATATATGAATCCACACCTCAGTTTACTGCTTACCTTGCCTTGCAGACCTGTGCAGTCCTGGAACACTCCCTCTGGTATCTACTACAGCAGCTGTGCTAGCTATGACTGCAGCCCCAGCCTGGGATCAGTCATTAGAGCAATGCTGTCACACGCCCCTTCTGCTATTGGTTCGCTGACGTTTAAATACTGCATTCCCCACAATGCTTCTTGGCCGAGCATAATTCCTTTTGTACGTTACATGTATTCTGCCACAAGCCTCCTGGCTTGTCTCCTGTCTTATATTTGATTTCGCTACGCTCTAGTTTCTAGTTCTCGTCTCTAGTTCCTGGTTCCGGTGGCCTGCTGTTTCTCTACGCAGAGGCCTGAGTTCTGCCTGCCTGGATTCTGCAACCTGCTGCATTCACCCCTAGCAGAGGTTACTGTTGGGATCCAGTGGCCTGCTGCTCTCTCCCTTCGCAGCGGCCAGCTTGGGACTTTTGTGCTGAACCACTGGTTTACCAGTGCTGCCTGGTGGTGTGCCCACTCTGGTCAACCTTCTCCTTGCTGAGACCGGTATCATGGGCCGCGGACGCCATTCGCGCAAAACCCGCTCCCGCCCTGCAGCTATTACGCTGAAGCGGGATATAATTGACTACCTGTTGCCGAAACTCCGCCTGTTGAACGTTTACCCTGATGTCTCCAATCCTGACCCTGGCTCGTCCACTGACTACGCTGCCCTCTCCAGTCCCGACCCTGCTATGTATGACTACGAACTGCGCAATCCAGATCGACTACATGGTCTCAGGTTGGTGATTATATAACCGCACCTCAGCCCCGCGGTCCGGTCCTGGTCTATGGCGAGCACAACCGTGACAGTACCCACACAAACTCGGACCGCCCTGTGGTGAGGGTTGGTATGTTTCTATCTGAAATCCTGTCCCGGCCTGTGGACCAGTCTCAGTTTGAAAACCAGTATCTGTGCGAAATTCTACCCTTGATTGAAGATCAGTTTATGTATGAAGGTTTAACCCCTTTGCAAAGACAATGCCGTAATGATCTCATTATTAAGGCTTACTGCCTCAAGGACTTAAAACAGTCTCTGGCCGCTTGTGTTCGCTCCCCTGTTTCCCCTTTAACCTGGGATAACGTGTACCCTATGGAACTGGCCGATGCCCAAGAGGCACTCTATGCCCTGGCCTTATCATTGGACATTCACGTAGTACAACAGGGCGCCCTCTTCATGTTGGCTCAGGCTCAAGATACGCTCCATGTACTTTCCTTAACATTGGACATTTGTATAAAAGAACAGGACCCCCTTCTCGCCAGCTATGCTGCTGCTTGGCAGCTCCCCTGTACTGCCAGTCCTGTTGCTAAACCTGTGGGGGTACCTCCCTCTCCAAAAAATTACCAAACTGTCCCACTATCACTGCCCCCTAAGGTAGAAGCTGCCACGGTCTCTAGCCCTGATTGTACCTCCCGTTACTTAGACCCCAAGGATATGTCTACGTTAACCCCTGCCAATCAGCCCTGTGAGGTTCCCGTGGAGTATACAGTACGTGTATTTCCCAAGCCAAAGCTATGGCTCTAGTGTCTGAGAATGAACCCCTTCTACCCTCAATTTCTAACTCGGAATCCCTAATTCCTGCCCTTGAGGTTATTCCTGTCTTAACCCCTGATAGTCATGCCTATGAGTTTCCCACTGTAAATCCCTGCATTCCCCAGGTCAGTGTGTCTCTCCTAGCACCAGAGAATGAACACTGATTGCTCTCTCTTTCTAACTCAGAATTTCTAAGCTCTGTCCCCGAGGTTATTTCTGTTTTAACCCCTACTAGTCTGCTCTGTGAGGTCCCCATTGTTAACCCTTGTATTCTGCAGACTAATGTTAGGTCCCTAGGGCCAGAGGCTGAACCCCCTATGATCCCACTTTCTCCCACATGGGAAGCGTGGACGGTCACTGTGTCGTCCACAGGATCCACAGGATAATTCTACCCAGCCTTTGTCCTACTTCAAGTGGCACGGTATGTAGAGATATGTTCTGGATAGACACTGTAATCTTCCTGGGGACATTAGATGGCCACTCCCGTACTTCAGGGATCATTCAGTAGCCCCAATGACTCTCAGACTCGGGAAGAGTCTCCAGCGAAAAGTATCTGTCGTTTTCGTGCCGACTGGGGTACTTGATCAGCGAGGTCACACGCCTCACTCCCACTGGTGGAATCTCCAATAACCCTTGCTCTTGATTAAAGATTTCACCATACTCTTCTTCATACACCACCCTATAGCATTCTTCCCGTAGGCCAGGGGCTATATTCAGGGATGACAATGGTAGCTTGCCGGCTTCTTGCAGGAATGAACGAATCACCGACCTCACTATATATGCATTCGGGCCCAATATGATGGGGGCACTGGGATGTTTTCGAGCCTACGGGAATACCAAGGCTTCCACCAGCATGGGGTGCGACTTGTTAGTGTTCAACTGCAAGATATCCAGCTTGACCGCCACTATTCCATCTATGGGGTAATTATCTTTACTCAGTCCCCACAACTTCATCTTTTCGGCTGACTGCAAAGGAAGATGGCTGAGGTGCTGGTCGTAGAATGGACGGTAGATGATGGTCACTTGTTACCCAGTGTCCAGAAGTGCTGAAGAGTAGATCCCCTCCACGACGACTCTTATTATAGCGGTGGGCCTTACTCGGCAGAAAGCATCTGGTTGAGGAGTCTCTTCTGGGGGGGGCCTCTCCGACTCTTTGGCCACCTCCTCGGGCATGGCTGGTAAGGACGAGAATGCCTTCCGCACTTTGACAGTGTATGTCTGGACTTTAGTGGGCTTCTTGGGATACAGACAGCTCCTTGCAACATGGCCCTTCTCGCCACAGTTGAAGCAACGGAAGTCTGGGCGGGGACTCGGACTGTCAGGTGACCTGGGAGCGGACCCAGGCACCTCTGGGGTGGCTGTATCCTTACCGCACTTGCTTCCCTTTGCTGTGGGCACTGTTGCTTCTTTGGTCTTGTCCTTGCGAGGTTCTTTAGCCTTCTTGGACGTATGCAACCTAGTATAGGCCTCATGACTCTTCACCTCGTCTAATAGGTCTTCTAGAGTAGGGGGGTCCCCCTTCCGTAGTGCGCATCTGATCATTACTACGATATGATGAGTGGGTATGGCTCCCCGCAGGAATTGAGTGCGCCTATACTCATTCACTTCTGAGACCTTGATGACTTGGCGGCAACGTAAATCCCACAAGATGAATTGGATCCATTGTATGAACTCTGATAGGTCTTCCCCCTCCTTCTGGCGGAGATTGTAATACTTAGTCCATAACTCACTCACATCATCTTCCTTACCGTATGCCTGGGTAAGAGACTCCATCATCTGATGTGCGGTAACCTCAGTATGGCGTAGGCACTCCATGATCCGTTGTCTTTTCACCGCATCAGGACAGGTCCACTCTTCCAGTGCCTGTGAAGAATATTCCTTCCAAACATCTAAAGCCTCTTCACCGGTGGGGGTAGGTTTTACCCCTGAAAAGAGCTTTAACTTGCGGTATGGCTGCGGGGGAGGGGATTCATGCTTGGGCCCACCCAATTGTTGTATGGCCTGGGCTAGTAATTGGATTTCTCCCATTCTACTGGGGCTGAGGTTGGGGCTGGAGCTCTGTCTACTTGAGCGACAATTAGCACAGGATAATACACTGGCCTCATCCCTGCATATACTTTCGGGTGGGGACAGGGACAAGTGCATACTAGTCTCTAGCAAGTCTGTAATGGGGCTACAGGGTTCAAGTTTAATCTGCATTTCAGGATAGATAACAAGACACCCCGAGCTGAGGGCCCTGGGGAACCGCAAGTTGGATGGGCCTTGCTCTGCGGACAATTCACATCCTCCAGTGATTAATACTGTGCACCATGATCCATCTGGGTCGGAGCGGCGACCCAAAATTCTGGCATCTTCTAAGCCTGGATACTGCATTAGGATTAAACATAGTTCATACGATGAGGCATTGGCGGGAACTTGTCCTACAGCAAGGGTTTGTGAGTGCGCGACTTGCCTTTTTACCGCCCACGTGTACACCTCTTGGCGGGAAGGTAACGTGTAATCTAACGACATTTTTACTGAGTTCGGGCACCCCAGGTCTGAATCTCAGCAGCACCTCCAAATGTAATGGGTGTACCCCTGGGGTACGGCACTACTGGTACTGCATTCACCTGTGAGGCTAACCTGAGCCTGAGCCTCCGCCACTGGGAGCCTGGGGGGTACTTACACTCGGTGCAGCGCCTCCACTGATGAGGGATTCCAACGTGGTGGGAGTGCTCCCTTATCAGAACCCACATATACAATACCACATGGGATTGGATAAACAGCATTTACTGATCAGCATAATAATTATTCTCAACACATAACCAACATAGCATTTCTCTGCAAACACAGCATTTATATCATATCACATATAGAGCTGAATGTGTGCTTAGAATCAGTTCTGTAACACTTAAGTCTCTGATGTACCCCGGTGCCAGGGCACTTAACCTCTTAGTGTCCACCAGCTATAGATTAGAGTGTGTGTTGGGACCCGTTGGTGCACTTTAATATAATAACTCCAGCTACATGCTGTACTGACAGTCATGGCACTGTCCTGCAACATCTTTCTCACTAGGAGTACAGTGAAGGAGTCCCTGTCTTAAGGCAGTTCCCTACACAATACAGTTACTTCTCTACAGTGACTCAGGGAACTAACTGGGCTCTGGGGATTTACTTCTGGCCTAATCCCTGGAGCACTGCTCCTTGGATCTAACCTGCAGCTTCAGGCTCCTGGTCGTTACTCACTGCTTCCTGTTCCAGCATGCTTGTCTTTCCTGCTTATCTAGCAGAATCCTGCAGCCCTACTTGCTCCCTGGTGTCAGGTGGTGTCACTGCCCCTAAGCATCATGGGGCTTGTAGTTCTATCTGCAGCCTTTAACATAGGGAGCCTCATGCTCTCCCTCTAATGGCTGCCCCTCTGCAGCTTGCACTCGTGCGCCCCCTGAAATGGCCGTCACGGAGTTGCCCTGCTCATGCGCAACCTCTCAGCACTCGAGCAGCTCCTCGCAACTTCCGCACATGCACAACTCTCGCCGCGCGTGCGCGTGCATACACCAACATGGCAGCGCCCTGCGGAGGGAACCGCCAGCGACTTCATCACCCTGCTGCACATCTCTGATGGTAAGGAGAGGGGGGGGGAACTGGGAGACCGGAGGATACCTGGCTACATATATATGTGTGTATATATATAATATATCAAAAACGAATAGATGACACCCTTCTGTGGCTAACTAAATGCTTCTATCTGTGTGAGCTTTCGAGATACACTGATCTCTTTTTCCGGCAGTGTTACAAAGGATATAACAACAGATGTTTTTACTTGAAAACAGTGCGTCTTGGAATGTACTGTATCTGTGACTGAAGTCTATCCCTCCCACCTGTACAACATGGGACCCCAACCCAGGATAAAGATACAGATTGCTGCAAGGCTGGACACAGCCTGCTCCCCGGAACCGTGTTCCTGTTTGCTGTTTGGAGCTGAAACAGATAAGACTTTATTCTTATTATGCTTATTGGTTATCGTTTGTGTAGCATGTTTTGGGCATGACCAGATTAGCTGGCTGTCCGGTTAGTAAGGGCTCAAGAAGTGAGTTAGTGTCCCTAACGGGAGTAGGCTTTAATTTGCAAGAAAGTAGTTTCTTAAAGGGACAGTGCACCCGTACTTATTTTGGTTGTGGCTAATAAACCACTAGTGTTTAAAGTTTCCCATCGTGTCAAGCGTCTTACTGACCCCGCCGCGAGGCCGTCCTGCCACAGGTGGTGTCAGAAGTGGGATGCTACGCCTCTGGGGGTCAGTAGATGAAGATGTGTTGAGACACTGAACTCAAGCGGGAAAAAAAATGATTTTTTGCTGAACATGGAAGTTACAGCTAGCAAGCGCTGAGTGTAAATTTTGCCCCGTCGGGTATGAAAGGATTGCTGTGTAAAGCTAATGCCTTTTGCTGAAGTGAGTGAATTTGCAGCTAGCAAGTGCTGTGAGGTAAAGTTTGCCCTGTCTGGTAAAAAAAGAAAGGGAAAATGGATTTTTGCAAAGAAGTTGCCCTAAGAAGAACCCAGAAGGTTCAAATATTGTAAAGCCAGAACAACTTACGTGTGTTGTGTAAAGTCTGCCTCGTCGGGTGTGAAAAAAAACAAACAAAAAAAAACCGGGGGTTTAAAATGGCCGCCATCATGTGTCAGTTTTGCAATGTGCTTAACCATACAAAACAGTGTCCCTTCAGGCCATATGATGATTATGATGATGACGCATATGTGGCCCCGAGAAGAGAGACGTACCCGCAGATGAAATCTGCAAAAGTGTCCAGTGTGTGTGTGCCCAGTACCACTGATGTCTCTGGAACTAATAAAACAAAGAGAAAGAAAAAAAAGAAAAATATTTGTCAAGTCACAGAGGAAGTGACTGAACCACTTGAGCCTGCGATATCAGGACAACAGGCGTCAGCAAGCCACCGAGATGTGCTGCAGACCGGAGTGATGGGCAGAATTGTCACAGGAACGGTGGCAAAGGAAAAGGAGGAGCAAAGGGAAGCTGAATCCTTGGTCCAGGGAAAAGAGGCCTTAATTTCTGCACTCCAAACTGCCCAGTGTGATTATGATGTCTTGCAGAAACAATTGAATAGGGAGCGAGAAGCTAATTCTGAGGTACAGAGGTGTATACTCCCAGCTATACAAGAGTATGCGGCATTAAAGAAAACAGAGCATCTCTTGCGGAGTGAGTTGGAGGAGCTGACGACAAGTTTGAATAAGGCCAACACCGCAATTGCTAACATGGAATCAGAGAGAACAAGTCCTGACTGGAGACTATGCTATGAGATGTCCCAGAGAGATGTGCAAAACTTCATCAAAGACTTAGAAGTTTCTCACCAAGAAGCTAGCATGCTCAAAACAGAGCTGGAGCTCTCACGCCAGGAGGGCCACAGTCTAAACACAGAGCTGGGTATGTTGAAGGAAACCCATGAGAATGTCCTGAGGGATTTAGAGACTGTAAAGAAGGTGAGTGTAAGTCTGACGCAGAAAAATTCAGACTTGACTGATCAAATCAGTAAAGGTGATAAGAAGCTCCACCAAGCAGGAAAAGTGGAGAAGCAATTGATCCAGGAAAAGCTAGAGGTGCAGGAAGCACTGCAGAATGCAGAGAGGATGCAACGTGTCTCCCTGCAGCAGCACACACAGGCAACGCACTTATGGCAGAGCCAGCTGCAAGAGCTACATGCAAGTCTGCAAGCAGCCAAGGAGAAGCAGCAAGTGCTACAGGAACGGCTGAGTACCCAGTATGTCCCCACAGAACAGCATGAGGAACTGAGGGCCACGCTGTACGCCACAAGAGCATCACTAGGGGCAGAGCTGGGTACTTTGAAGAAAGCCAATGAAACGGTCCTAAGGGATATAGAGACTGTGAAAATGGAGAATATAAACCTGAAGGAAGAGGTTTTACCCTTGGCTGGTCAGGTCAGTGATGGGACTGAGAAGCTTCACCAAGCGCAGAAAGTGAAGACACAATTGGCGCAAGAAAAAAATGAAGTACAGGCTGCTCTGCAGAATGCAGAGAAAATGCTGGAAAAAGAATGCCTCGCCCTGGAGCAGCTGAAGATCACGTTGAGCGCCACAAGAGCATCGCTGGAGGCGGAGCTTAGAAGCCAGGTGACTCTGTGTGAGAGGGAACATGAGAAGGTCCAAAGACTGGAGCAAGAGCTGGAGAAGCAGAGAAGCAACTCCATCTCCATGAGTCAGTATGCCAAGGAGAAAGAAGCCTGGAAGACAGAAGCAACAGCGATACTGGCGATAAGAACTGCAGAGCTCAAAAAGATGGAGGAGGCGTTGATGCAAACGCAGAGTAAGCACCGGGAAGAGGTGAAGGCCCTGAGAGGGGACTGGCAGCATCAGATTGAAGAGCTGCAAACGCAGATGGCTGAGCACGAGATGCAGCGCACTAAGACGGAGGAGGTGTCCATCCGTCAGGTGGCCTGCCTGATGTTGCACCATGAAACTGAGATGGCTGATATCCACAAGCGGCTGGACTACACGACCAATGAAGGGGCCCGGCTACAGCTGGAGCTAGACAAGGTCCGGGAGGAGCACCAGCAGCTGCAGGTCCAGAATAAAGAAAGAGATACAGATTTAAGCCTTGCTCTGAGTCTGCTAGGAGACGTAGAATCGCGACTCAATTCTAACGAAGATGAACTAGCAGCCGCACTGAGTGAAAGAAGAAAGGCAGAAGGACTGCTTCAAGACCTGAGGAAGGACCTGGAGTCTGAGCGGGCTGGCCGCAGGATGGCGGAGAAACAAAAGTGTGACCTAGGCAAGGAGCTCGAGTCTCTAAAGTCTGAGCGGGACGCTACATTGAACTCTACTGCTGCCCAGCAGGAGGTTTCTCAGATGAAGCTGGAGGAAAAGCTTACAAGCCCAAGACAGACGTTTGGGTCACTGAAGCAGTCCAAGGAAAGGTGGCGGTAGAGATAAAGTCAAAGGATGATGAAGGGGAGGCTGCACTGGAACATGTTTTACCAGAGCCCGCTGTCTATGCAGACTATCTCTTAAGTTATCTTCAAAACCCTGCTGTTCTCACAGAAGAACAAAAAGCGGATATGTCACAAATTGAAGACATGCTGATTAAAGAATTTATAGGTCAGCAGCTGATTCTTATAGTCGGCTGTCTAGATACCAGTGAAGAAGGAGGCAGGAAACGCCTTCTTGCTGTCCTACAAGAGATGCTTGTGATACCTAATACACAAACTTCCCTTATAACGTGTCTAGTGGAATTATTGCTCCGTATTGTTAAAGATGATGACCGGAGAATTCAGATTGTGGCAGAAATAGTCTCTGAGCTGCGAGAGCCAATTGTTAGCGTGGATATACCAGCGGATGCCGCGAAATCAAGGAAATTACAGTTAAAGATTGCAGATTTTAGAGTGCAGCTTAACGAAGCCAAACAAGCCTTTGAGGACTCCATAGTTTTACAAGATTTCAGTCTTGCATCTGAATTAAAGGAGATAGTGAGGTACCAGTCCTCAGGCCCAGATGGCCTGGTAATTACCCCAAAAAGAAAATGCCTAAATTGGAAGGCAAGAAAAAAAAAGGGGGAGGGAAGGGCCGACGTCAGACATTGGCGACAAAGATGCTGGTGCACGGGAATGGTGCACGGGCCGCTCCACAGGACAATGTTTCGCTGGGGAGAGGGATATGTGACAGAGTCACTGACTCAGTAGGCTGTGACAGTGAAAGAGAGATGCTGCAGCCAGATCACTGAGTGTTAATCTCCACAGACAGAGAAAGCACAGCTGAAGACTGATTAAACAGGGGCTGAACTCATGCGTGAAACAAGTGCTTTAAAAAGCAGGAAGTTGCTCACACAAGGTGAGCTTGTTTTTCCCCAGGAAGGTGGAGAGAACTCTCCCGGCTGGGAAGCCGTAGCTGTTGCTCTGGTCCCCAGTCCTGCGAGGAGCTAGGCTGCTCGGACCAGCTGGGACCCCAACCCAGGATAAAGATACAGATTGCTGCGAGGCTGGACACAGCCTGCTCCCCGGAACCGTGTTCCTGTTTGCTGTTTGGAGCTGAAACAGATAAGACTTTATTCTTATTATGCTTATTGGTTATCGTTTGTGTAGCATGTTTTGGGCATGACCAGATTAGCTGGCTGTCCGGTTAGTAAGGGCTCAAGAAGTGAGTTAGTGTCCCTAACGGGACTAGGCTTTAATTTGCAAGAAAGTAGTTTCTTAAAGGGACAGTGCACCCGTACTTATTTTGGTTGTGGCTAATAAACCACTAGTGTTTAAAGTTTCCCATCGTGTCAAGCGTCTTACTGACCCCGCCGCGAGGCCGTCCTGCCACAGTGTGTAAATATAAATTTATAAAACGCCCACAGTGTACACAGCGCTTTACAAAAGGTGTGTGTGGAGTGGGAGTGTATACCAATGGTGTGGGTAGGTGTAGAAATGTAAGAGGTTTTTGCATTACTATTAGTGTGTGTAGATACTATGTGGTCCCTATTGGTATATAGGGATTGAATTACATTGTACATTAGTATGTATAATAGACAGCTGTGTGTGCATTCATATAACGCAGTATGTATAGATATAGCCTTAGCACCCATGGGAAGAGAGCTCTCTTGTGTCAGGGTAGTGACTCATGAAACTGCGGTATTAGGTATTAGGCCACCGCTTAGTATCTAGAACAGTTGCACAAATTTGTATTCATGCAACCATCTCACTTTCAGGGGTTCTAAGAATACCTTTGAGTATGGCCACATTCAGATCACTCATCTTATGGCCAGAGTAAGAGAAATGTTCGCCGACAGGACTATCTCTTGTTCCGCGGGTGATGCTGTGGCGATGCAGATTCATTCTCTTGTTTAGCCCCTGTCCCATCTCATCTCTGTAGTAACAGCACCCTGGGCATTTCATGCACATGAGGTACACAACATTGCTGGAAGAACATGTGAACCTTCCTCTGATTTTGTACTTCAGATTCCTGTGTGGTATTTGTATTGTGCCCGCTGTGTGGAGCATTGCAAAGGTTTTGCATCTTGTGTCCTGGCATGGTCTTGTCCCGCATTCAGTTGTACTGTTGAATACTTTACTCCTCACCATCATAAGGGAAGACCTGTTGCAGTCTTGTATCTTCCTGGCGATCTTGCGTAGGGCTTCTAGGTGTGGGTTATACTGTATGTGACCACCTTTGGCCAAAGCGTTATAAGCCTGCAAGCCACATAAAGACATGACCAGTGAGCAGGTCTTAACACTTATCAGGTAGTATACTATTACTCCTTGATGAAGCACATTTTTGTGCAAAACGCGTAGAAGGTCCTACACCTCCTTTAGGTGACGTTTATTATCAAATACATTTTTCATTTTTATATCACCTGGCTCCCTGGGCAGTGCGGTGCTTTCTTTCTTTTGTTGCTATCTGAAAAACAGAGCTTGACCTGGAAGCATTTCAGATGAGGGATGACCTTTTTTAGACCCAATGAGAGTGTCAGAAGCATGTCTAGTGTAACTATGGTCACAGCTCATAATACAGCCAACACTAGACAACTAAATAGCTCACAGTGCTTGGTGCAAAACGACAGCCAATGGAAATCGAAAACCACTTCAAGAAGCCACTGAAGTACTAGTATCAGTAGAAAATGAACAAGGTCTGGTTACTAGGCTAGGTTTTCATAACATAGGAACAGAATATTTTGATTTAAATTAGCATACTATGTTTATAATTAGGATAAATATTATAGAAGTGTAGTTGTAATTCATCAAACGTCTTCTAAGAGGCAACAACCAAATGAGGTGTTAGGAATACCCAATGCATTTGCAGAAACATCTGATCTCACCAATTTGCCAGTGATAAGGATATTCTTTGGTTAATCAATATTTTGAGGCCATATAATTACTAAATTGAAACTCAGTTTGAAGGTCATGTATTTTGCAGTATAAGATATTTCAGTAAGTTTGGAACTTGCATATGAAGAAAATCACAGGCAAATATGTTTCGGTGTATGGTATTTTTACTTAAATATGTAATTTGTATGACACTATTGTTTTTTATAATCAAAGAAGATTTACATTATTGCACTTGGTGTTTATCTGATGAACATAATGAGCTTTAAATAATTTTCGTGATTTGTGATTTGATTTAAATACATTCTTATAAAACTTGATTGAGCTATTTTTAATATCTTCCCGTCTTGATTTTAGAATTTTAACATACAGTATATGATAGATTAGTTCATTAGTATCATCCTAATAATACTGTGTACTGTATTGGTAAAAAAAAACATTAGAAGTTGGAAAACTTGTTTTTAATCTTCGCTAAAATCGTCTTTGTGCTAACAGCCTTGAACCTAGGTGCTCCAGACTATAAATACTGATTGTAAGTAAGCCAATGATCCATTGCACAAACTATATCCAGTGTAATTGACACCAGTGGAGTTTATAAGCCTATTTGATTCAAGGTAGCTACAGTATAAACCCAAAGCAGATCAGTAATGCCCCCTTCTTGTGTGTATTAAATATATATTTATATAAATGTAGGGGTGTCTGTTCTCTCTGTACCTCTGCTGCAGGGTACTATCATGGGTGTTGCCGTGAGGGAGCATTCGGAGGTTCCGCGGCAGCCCGATAGCACAGGGCGCCGCCATGTTGTTGAGCATTGCGCAATAGTCAGGCGCGACTAGGAGGAGCGGAGAGAGTTCGCGCATACGCAGTGTAAAGCGCGCGAACGTGTGGCCAATCACCAGGAGGCTCTAAAGTAAACTACAAGTCCCATGAGCCTCAGCAGAGCCACCTGACACCAGGGAAAGAATGGATTGCAGGGATTGCTGGCAGGCAGGAAAGGGAAGCGTGGGGGAGAGACCACGCTAGCCAGAGGGCACCGGAGGAGCAAGGGGAGAGGTTGTGTGTGCAGGGGGTCAGTGACCCACTTGTGTAGGCCAGATTTCCCCTCAGGCCCAGTGCAGACCCTGAGTCACCATGAGCTTGTGGTGCTGCAGGGAACGCCCTAGAGAGAGAGACACCTATTCCCTTATTGTAATAGCAGATAGGGACACAGTGTTCGCGGAGCTGCGGTGTGTGATCAGCAGTGGTTGCTGGACATCGCCAACTCGTGAGAGACTGCGCTAGATCGGCGGATCCTTTTCAAAGTCTGTTGCCGGCTGCAGGAGTAGCCGGAAGGTATTTAATAAGTGCACCAACACCTGTACCATCAGGCGCTGATCCCGCCTTGGGGGAGGACTCTTTGGGGACACTGGGTGGAGTGACCAAGGGACCGAGTATATATATATATTGGACACGGTGTGGGGTGCACGCGGTGGTGGGAAGTGACATTACTCTATAGGAGAGTGGCCGAGCCACAGGTGTATATTACTGCATGTCAGCCATTGATATACGGTATTATATGTGTGTTATCCCTAATAGGTATAAGCTAAGGTTATGCAATTACGTATTAGTAAATGGTTACAAAGTTGAAGTGTGTTATCATTATTCTTACCTAGGGGAATCTCACTTATTGGGGATCCTGGGTACGTGGAGGCGCTGCCAAGACCCTAATATTACCCCAGGCTCACAGTTAGCGGAGGCCCAGATCTCGCTGAGCCAGCAGGTACATGCAGCACTATTAGTCGCTCTAGATCAGCAGCAAAGAGGGTTACATTTGGAGGCGCTGCTGAGATCTAAGACCTGGGGTGCGCCATTCAGAAATTAAATTGTGATATCCTGTTTAGCCATGTTTGTGCCCTCACAGACGGAGGTGCGCAAGTGGGCCCAACAAAACCATATTCCCCTGACCTGCGCCATTGCCGTTGGGAATGTCCCCACATCCACCTCCTTGGGCACCATAGGGGATCAGGTGAGGAAACTTCCATTCCTGGCCACGGCCCGAGTTATAGACCATAAGTATGATGCAGATCACACCTGGCGTAAAGTACTATTTGCCACTGAACGGGATATATGCCCAGAAGCAGTACCCTCTATACTAATCCTACCTGAGGCCTCGGGAATCCATTGCTCGCTGGTGCAGGTGGGCGTGGCCGAACCACTGGCTATGTCCATGCCACAGAGGGAGTACCCTGGCCCGTCAAGTGCCGTAACGTTCACTCCATTCCGTACCCCTGAGAGCAATCTGAACCCCATGTGGCCAGCAGCCATGGGCCTAGGCGTATCTTTCACCCCCTCCACCATCCGGCCCTCTCTGAGTAGGAGCAGTATGTCCAGACTTGATACAAATGTCCCTTCTGCAGGAAATATCACGCCTAACGATCTGACCATACCTGTGCTAGCGGAGGCCATACATCAATCTACCCAGTTGTATCAGTACCGGAAGCTGAAGGCGTTCTCCGGGGACAAACCGACACCATTGGGAGAAGACGGATTTGAGGAATGGCTGGATCATGCTGAGCAGGTACTCCCTGAATGGTCCTGCACTGACGCCGTGGGGTGGCAGCGCATTATTGAATGCCTATGACCACCCGCTTCCCACATTGTGCATTGTTACAGAGATGACCATCCGGATGCCGACACGCATGGGATACTTCATGCACTCACCAAAGCCTACGGGACCCCGGTGGACGCGTTTGCACTGATAGCCAAATTCCATGCACTGACCCAGAAAGAAGGGGAAATGGTGTCTGATTTTCTTAGGCGCCTACATTTGGATCTGTGGACTCTGATTTTGAGGAAAGTAGCGCAGAAGGCTGATGCCGACGGACTGCGAACCACGCAACTCCTGAGGGGACTTCTCGCCTTACATCCGGTATCTGTAAGAGTGAGCGGATGCCTCGTGCCGGGTCAAGCCTTGTCTTTTGACGAACTTATGGACCGAGTACAGGCCCATGAGACTGTGCTGTTGGGTCGGGATTTGAACCCGGCCAAGAAAACGTGGGTTCCCCCCAAGGAAGCCAAAAAGGAAGAGACTAAAGCAAGGCCTGCTGGGGAAGTGAGTCAAGAAAAGGAGGAGCCTGAGGAACACAAGGTTGACCATGGAGGTTCCACCTTGGTAAGATCTCCCCCTGTTTTCAGGAACAGTTCCCTAAGGAGTAATATCCAGTGCTACAGCTGTGGCAAGATGGGGCATATCTCTTCCCAATGTCCTGGAAGCGTTAGTGTGCCCGGAACCCCAAGACCATCCCAGTGCCCCTATAATTATGGGGATTAATACGGCCATAGTACAAGCCATGATCCGTATGTACTTGCAGGAGGCGGGTGAACTACCGTTGCTGGCTCTAGCCGCGTGCCCGGCGTTACAAGAGGCCTGCTGTAGGATCGCTGCCTAAGAAGAGCACGGGGTGTTGTAATACATTGAACATGGATTGACTGAGATTCCTTCAGTAGAGGGAAGGATGATGACAGCAGCTTGTTGCTACCCCGAATGACACAGGGAGGACCGGCTATTCTCATTGGAGAGTACTGCAGATGATGACCAGCTGTTTGGATACAGGGTGTTGGCTTCAGAGAAAGAGTGGCCGTTTAGAATTCCACGTAGAACCCAGGTCTATGTGAGGAACCTTTCCCCCTATCCCATGCCCATTGATCACGAGCAGCAGCTGGGCAGAATATATCCGGTGACTCCAGAAGGAAAGACAGAAGCTAGGCCGCCGGCCGCTACCGTCTACACTGCGGCCCCTAAGTTGGCGTTGATTTCGGAGTTTCGCCCTTGACTGAAGATTGGAAAAAAAGGTTACAGACCAAGCTGGAAAACCGATGTGAAGTATTTTACACCGGTGATATGGATGTGGGGTGCTGCCGTAGTGCCCAGCATACCATCCAACTTAACTATACAACACCCTTCTGAGAACGATCTCGCTGCATCGCTCCGAGGGATGTGGAAGATGTGAGGAGGTTGCTAACCGAAATGGAGGAGGCCGGTATTGTCC
This sequence comes from Ascaphus truei, assembly GCF_040206685.1. Taxonomy (NCBI): domain Eukaryota; kingdom Metazoa; phylum Chordata; class Amphibia; order Anura; family Ascaphidae; genus Ascaphus; species Ascaphus truei. The sequence continues at coordinate 386,205,253 of NC_134485.1, forward strand.
GAGGATCACGTAGTCCTTATGCATCGCCCATCGTGGTAGTGCGCAAGAAGAACGGGACGGTGCGCCTATGTGTGGACTATAGGACCTTGAACAACCGTACTGTACCTGATCAGTACACCCTTCCGCGAATTGAAGACCTCCTCAATGCCCTCTCCGGGAATAAGTGGTTTAGTGTGTTGGATCTGAGATCAGGATACAATCAGGTGCCCATGCCTTCTCTTGATGGAAGATCAAGAGAAGACGGCTTTCATTTGTCCCTAGGGATTCTATCAGTTCACGCGTATGCCTCAAGGGATATGTGGCACTCCAGCCACCTTCCAGCGTCTGATGGAAAAGACCATTGGGGATATGAATCCTTGATGACATCATAGTGTTCGGGAAAACACTGGAGGAGCATGAGGAACGGCTGTTGAAAGTGCTGGATCGACTCAGTAACGAAGGGCTTAAGCTGTCCATGGATAAGTGTCGGTTCTGCCGCACGTCAGTGACTTATGTGGGCCATATTGTGTCGGCCGAAGGAATAGCTACCAACCCTGGGAAAATAGAAGCAGTGGTGAATTGGCCGAGACCCAATAACGTCCAAGAATTACGGTCATTTCTGGGGTTTTGCGGGTACTACCGAAGATTTGTGGAAGGCTATTCGGGTAAAGCCAAAATTCTCAACAACCTCCTCAAAATCTACCCCGAAGACACTGGACGGAAAGCCACTTCAGCTCAAGCACTATTTGGGGACAAGTGGACCACTGCCTGTGAACAGGCGTTTCTAGGGCTGAAAACAACTTTAACCCAGGCTCCGGTATTGGCGTATGCGGATCCTGATCGAGAGTTTGTTCTGCACGTGGATGCTAGCTTCAACAGCTTGGGAGCAGTGTTACACCAGAAACATGACACTGGGCTTCGGCCGGTGGCATATGCCAGTCGAAGTCTGACCCCAAGTGAACAAAACTATCTGGTCCACAACTGGAGTTTCTGGCCCTCAAGTGGGCTATAGTGGATCAGTTGCACGACTACTTGTATGGCGTTCAATTCGAAGTGAGGACTGACAACAATCCTATGACCTATATCAACACTTCTGCTAAACTGGATGCTACAGGCCACCGTTGGCTAGCGGCACTTTCAAACTATCGTTTCAACCTTAAATATAAGCCGGGGCCTACGAACATAGGTGCGGACGCTCTGTCACGAAGACCAGGGCTCAACCCTGCTCCCGACGAGGAAGTATGGGAGGAAATTCCGGGACCTGGCATACGGCGTTGTGCTCCATAGCAGCAGTGGTAGATGATCAAGTAGCTTTTTCTGAATTAAGGATAGCAGATTCATTAGGATGTCAATCAAGAGCGATTCCTAGGGCATACCGACATCCAGAAGGAATGAATGTCACTTCAGATAAGATTATTGCCTGGAAGGATTTGGTGCAATATCAAATTCAGGATCCAGTAGTTGGAATAGTTTGTCAAGCGCTGCAACAAGATGATAATCCTTCCATACTTAAACGAGCTCCTAAAGAACTGGTAGCTCTACTAATGAAGGAGATGGGAAAATTTGAACTGGACAACTGTCTATTGTATAGGGTCATACAGTATCACAACCATCCTGACAGGCGACAGTTATTTCTGCCCAAGATTCTGCAAACCATGGTACTCCGGGCATTACATGACGACCATGGTCATCTTGGCATTGACAAAACATTCGGGCTACTTCGTGATCGATTCTATTGGCCCAAAATGAGAGAATCTGTGGAGATACATTGTAAACAGTTCACCCGTTGTATACAAAGGAAAACACTACCCACACGGGTGGCACCCATGGCCCATCTGAAGAGTTCAGGACCTATGCATCTGGTGTGTATGGATTTTCTTTGCATCGAACCTGACACCCGGGGTATCGGAAATGTACTGGTGATCACAGATCACTATACCAGATATGCTCAAGCTTTCCCTACTAAAGATCAATGAGCTGTGACTGTGGCTAAAGTATTATGGGATAAATACTTCCTTCATTATGGACTGCCAATTCGATTGCATTCTGATAAAGGGTGGGATTTTGAAAGTAACCTCATACGAGAATTATAAGTTATTGAGTATCACCAAGTCCCGAACTATACCGTACCACCCGGAAGGGGACGCTATGCCCGAGCGTTTCAATCGAACGCTGCTCAACAAGCTGGGTACCCTGAAAGGCTCACAGAAGACGGAATGGAGTAAGCACATAGAGACATTAGTGCATGCTTATAATTGTACTCGCCACGTGTCCACAGGGTATATGCCTTACTTCCTAATGTTTGGATGAGAAGCTCGTCTACCAGTGGATGTGCGTCTGCGGATATCTACCGATGGGGTATCCAACAGGACGCATTTTCAGTATGTGCGAAGATTACAAGACAGCTTGCAGCAGGCATATAAACTGGCAGAGAAAGCAGCTGCTCAACTAAATGCGAGTAATAAGAGACGCTATGACCATAAAGTGCGCCATAAGGAAATTCGTCCAGGGGATGCGGTCCTTCTTCGCAATCTGGGTGTCCCCGGAAAGCACAAATTGGCCGACCGTTGGAGAGATGGTGTATATGAAGTGGAGTCGCAGATGCCTGGCCTCCCGGTATACCGTATGAAAGACTCAGAAGGCCGGGTAAAGGTATGGCATAGAAATCATCTCCTTCCCATACCTCAAGTAGGGGATAACAAATTGGAAGTGCCCACTGTTTCACTAGATAGCGAGTCAGATGTTACAGAGGATGGTCCAGAGACTGTAGTTAATACCACCTCTGAAAATCCTATGAAGGGAACCTCTCAAAGAGGCCTTTCGACCACAGAGGCACCTCCCGAAGGAGCTACGGGTAAAGGGCCCCTTGGTCCAGCACCAGACACGCTGACTCCAATGAGCCAGCCATTAGATCCACATAGCCCATGCTTTGTGCCTCAAAGAGACTGTGTAGAAACATTGAGCCCCTCAAGGGAAGAGACTGAATTGCCAGGTGAGATTTGTTACTCTCCAGAGGGAGTAACGGAAGAGCACCTGCGCAGAAGCCAAAGAGCTGGTCAACCTCCCATGAGGATGGTGTACGATCAATTCGGGGCACCCCATTATGAGGCTCAGCAGTGGGCTCGCCATAGAGTGAGATCTGTGATTGGAATGTTCAGTGAAATGTATAATCTCATATAGAGTTTACAGTGATAAGTTGTATTTTTCATAAATGCATTTTTATTGTGTAAATATGTGTATTGGTTACGTTCCAAGCGGGGTCCTTGGATTCCACGAGCAGGAGAATGTAGGGGTGTCTGATCCCTCTGTACCTCCGCTGCAGGGTACTAACGTGGGTGGTGCCGTGAGGGAGCGTTCGGAGGTTCCGCGGCGGCCCGATAGCACAGGGTGCCGTCATGTTGTTGGGCATTGCGCAATAGTCAGGCGCGACTAGGAAGAGCGGAGAGAGTTCGCGCATGCGCAGTGTAAAGCGTGCGAACGTGTGGCCAATCACCAGGAGGCTCTGAAGTAAACTACAAGTCCCATGAGCCTCAGCAGAGCCACCTGACACTAGGGAACGAATAGGAGTGCAGGGGTTGCTGGCAGGCAGGAAAGGGAAGCGTGCAGGAGAGACCACGCTAGCCAGAGGAGCAAGGGGAGAGGTTGTGTGTGCAGGGGGTTAGTGACCCACCTGCGTAGGCCAGATTTACCCTCATGCCCAGTGCAGACCCTGAGTCACCATTAGCTTGTGGTGCTGCAGGGAACGCCCTAGAGAGAGAGACACCTATTCCCTTATTGTAGTAGCAGATAGGGACACAGTGTTCGCGGAGCTGCAGTGTGTGAACAGTGGTTTGGGCTCAAGTTGCTGGACATCACCAACTCGTGAGAGACTGCGCTAGATCGGCGGATCCTTTTTCGAAGTCTGTTTCCGGCTGCATGAGTAGCCGGAAGGTATTTAATAAGTGCACCAACACCGGTACCATCAGGCGCTGATCCCGCCTTGGAGGAGGACTCTTTGGGGACACTGGGTGGAGTTACCAAGGGACAGAGTATATATATATATATTTTGGACACGGTGTGGGGTGCACGCGGTGGTGGGAAGTGACATTACTCTATAGGAGAGTGGCTGAGCCACAGGTGTATATTACTGCATGTCAACCATTCATATACGGTATTATATGTGTGTTATCCCTAATAGGTATAAGCTAAGGTTATGCAATTACGTATTAGTAAATGGTTACAAAGTTGAAGTGTGTTATCATTATTCTTACCTAGGGGAATCTCACTTATTGGGGATCCTGGATACGTGGAGGCGCTGCCAAGACCCTAATATTACCCCAGGCTCCCAGTTAGCGGAGGCTCAGATCTCGCTGAGCCAGTAGGTACATGCAGCACTAGTAGTCGCTCTAGATCAGCTGGAAAGAGGGCTACATATATGTAGTCCATGTTCCCCCCCCCCCCCGGTCGCAGATTGAACCTCTAGGGTGTAGTGAGGGCTGGATGCATGTACTATGGTAGTGCATACCTGCTTGGAACAGGAGGGCTTGAGTCTCCCGCGTTGGTGTGGGGGATGAAAGGACCAGGCTTCTGGGGTATATGCCTTCATCTTTAGTGGGGGTGGTGCAGCACCTCCATTCTCTGGCGAAACCTAGGGGATAGGTTGGAATCTTCCCAGAGAAAGCCCTGGTCCCAGGGCGAGAGATTCCAATCTCACACACACAGTCTTTTGTATAAAAGCAGCAATGTCTTTATTGTCCTTGTAACAATGATACAGCACACAGCAGCAGCAGTTCATGTACAGCAGTGCTTCCAAATGTACAGGTATATTCCTCCACTCCTCTCCTCCAGGCTGTACCCTAGCAGGATGGGCTGTTGGGGCTTCAATACCCCAACCCCCACCTCCAGGATATACTCTCCTGGGTGAGGATAGATCTCCCCCCGCCTCACCCCCTCAGCAGGGTGAGGGGCATTGGTCCGCAGCACTACAGTGCTATCAGCTCTAATCAGTATGGCTGAGTGTCTTCTCTCCTGTTTCCTTGAACTCCCAGACCATGATCTCCAGCACTCTCCACTCTCACAACTCCAACAGACTCCACTCTCCAACAGACTGACACAGACTCTCTCCAGACACACACAGGAGCAGCCCACTAAATAGATACAGCCCTGCCCCCCTTATGATGTCAGCAGGACCTCCCCTCTGTCTCAGGCCTGCCACAGAGTCAGGGGCCTACCTCTATCACAGCAAGGCAGTGCTTGGTGGGGGGGGGAAACCCATGATTACTGCTGGTGCCTGCCCTTACCAGGGCTTATTCCAGTAGGCGAAGGATAGGTAGCCCACTTTTTCTTACTGGGGCTAAACTCTCCCTCTGGTGGAATCCAATGGTCCCCACTTGGACCTAACTTTAGCAGCACCATCCTGCGGAGAACAAACCTGGGAAACAAACACATTGCAATGTATGTTATTTCTTGAGCCAACCACCATGTGGCGTAACAGTAACAGTCACTCCCAACGGGGAGAACCACTAATGATAATGTTTGGGGTCAGGCTTTCGTACCTTCCTTCATTATGGTCAGTTATGGTAATATAGTAGGGCTGTACCGACCCAGACTCTGGCCGGTATATCACGCTTTGCATGTATATGCACCGCCCCACACTCCAGGCCCGGACCACCTCACTGATACGGTCTTCATTGTGGTAACCCGCCTTACCAAACCTTGTCCTCAAATATTCTTGTACGGCCGCTCTGAGCCAACTATCTCTGTTCTCCTCTATTTCCCTCATTATGGGTTCAGGCACATAAGGGTATTCGCCTAAACCTAAACACTATGGCTCTGTTTGCTCTGCTTAATTTGGGCAGTTTCTTAGGACCCGCCCTGCATGGCAGTACCCAAAACTCCGGTTCTACAGGAGCAATGTCATCGTACAATATACTAGGCCCCTTAGGCATGATGATCCCTTGCTCTATCTCCTCAAATCGGTGTTCCAACTCATCCACCACCTCCTCAGGAGTATAGACACCTGCTGCCCACCAATGATCAACTATGTTGTTCCTGATCAACAGGAACCTGGTGCGGTCCATACCTTTGTGGTACCCAGTGTACAGGGGTGCCCACCACTTGTCACGGTGCTCGTACTCTGACATGGGGCTAGAAGTACCTGTCTCAGACTCAGCTTGTGATGAGACACCGGACGTACCTGTCTCCGTAGAGCGCGAGCAGCTACGTCTGTTCCAGCACTCTCCACTCTCACACCTCCAACAGACTCCACTCTCCAACAGACTGACACAGACTCTCTCCAGACACACACAGGAGCAGCCCACTAAATAGATACAGCCCTGCCCCCTTATGATGTCAGCAGGACCTCCCCTCTGTCTCAGGCCTGCCACAGAGTCAGGGGCCTACCTCTATCACAGCAAGGCATTGCTTGGTGGGGGGGGGGGGGAACCCATGATTACTACTGGTGCCTGCCCTTACCAGGGCTTACTCCAGTAGGAGAAGGATAGGTAGCCCACTATTTCTTACAGGGGCTACATATATATTATATATATATATAAACACACAGAGTTGGTGCCACAGTCAAATCTACTCCCTATAGGTCAGAATAAATCACTGCGCCAGATGTAAGGGTTGAAATTACCCTCTGGAGGTGCTAACGACCCATGCTAATACAAAAACACAAAAAGAAAAAGAGGGTCTATTGAAAGCACTCAAAAGTGATATGAAAATGCAAAATGGACTTTATTAACAAAACAGAAAACAAAAAGATTAAAACATGATGTAGCCAGGGTACCTGAAGCTTCCAGTTTACCTCCGTGCTGTGTGGGGAGCTTTGGGGGGTGGGCGCGTTGCCGGGGGCTCCCGGAGATATTGCTGCAGGGCGCCGCCATGTTATGCGCGGTTCACGCATGCGCAGTAGCGCGATAGTTGCGGTGGCCCCTAGAGATGGTTTGTGCAGGTGCAGGACAAAAGCGCGCGAAGCAGGACCAATCATGTGCAGACTCTAAGCTGGGACTACAATTCCCATGAGCCTCAGCAGGGTCACAGGGTGCAAGGCAGCCAATAGGGCTTTAGAGTTGCTGGAGACAGGGAAGCGTGCAGCTGAGACCATGCTAGCCAGTGAGTCCTGGGAGAGCAAGGGGAGAGGAGGTGCGTAGTGCAGGGGGTCAGTGACCCACTGCATAGGCCAGGATATTCCCCTAGGCCCCAGTACAGGCCCTGAGTCACCACCAGCTTGTGGTACTGCAGGGAAAAGCCCTAGATAGGGACCTTACTTACTTAGTGATAGTGGCAGTCAGGGGACACAGCATCTTCCTGAGCTACATGGTGATCGGTAGTTTGGGATCAGACTAAATTGCGGAGCCAAGACTCGTGAGAGATCTCCCTGACAGTGAGGGACTACTCGTGAGAGATGATGCTGGATCTGCGGATCCTTTTCGAAGTATCAGCGACCGGGTGCTGGAGCATGATATACCCGGCAGGTATTATTATAAGTGCACCAACACCGGTACCTGCAGGCGCTGATCCCGCCTTGGGGGTGGGTTCTTTCGGGACACTGAGGGGTTGAGTGACCAAGGAACTGAGTCATTGTGTGGACACGGTGTGAGGGTTTACACGGTGGTGGGAGAGGGACACTTGCACAGTGTTGTGTATACTGGACTACTGATAGACAGTCATATCAATCGTATATCTTCTTCACAGTTGTATTTGTCATATATGTATGTATGCTAGTATAATACTGCCAAGGTTATTGATTAGCTACATAGGATATATATATACTGCTCACTGTTATATGTAATACATCTGTATACATGCCCACACGTATATAGTAAAAGGTTACAGATTTGTGGATTGTTATTGTTATTCTTGTCCAGGGGAATCTCACATATTGGGGATCCTGGGCAAGTGGAGGTGCTGCCAACTTACTTATTGTTGCCCCAGGCTCCCAGTTAGCGGAGGCTCAGATCTCTGTGAGCCATCAGGTATATACAGCATCAGTAGACCTGTATAGTCATAAGGAAAGAGGGCTACAATACCTAAAGACATACAGAATGAAAACTGCTGATCAAAGAAATACAAAATATGCATAAATAAACTCAAAATATGTAACAGGTAATATACAAGAGTATAGCGATGCAAATCCAGAGGAAAGAAAATTCCCCTAGAAATACAACGAGGATCGGCCGATCATCAATACAAAATAATGCAAATAACCAAATAATTACCAAAATCAACACAGAACCCAGATATAATTAGAGAGCAAAACAGAATTAAATAATACTGTGAATAAGTTTCCTGAATGCTATGCAGCCAAATAGTGAAAGCTACTACCTGGCAAACATAATAAACCAGGGAAAATTATATAAAGAATATCCAGGAAATGTATGGGCTGGGTCATCATAAATATAAAGTATATAACTGTGAAACAGCAGAGAAAACAAGGGAGAGAACATGTAAAAATAACTCCCTAATTGCCAGAGCTAGGTGTAACCAATACAGACTGAGGCAAACAGAATATATAGTGGCCAGGAGGTTCCTTGGAACATGATAATGTCCTGATACTTGCTATATTGCTGCGTGAGGGGAAGTCCAAAACGAAAGTGGATATGAGGCAATGCAAGTCCCAGGCATCCCAATCCCAGAGTAAGACAAACAACAGTCACGCAGACAGGACAAAGCAGCGTCAGCGGTCAAAATCCAGCTAGAGCAGCAGTCAGCACAGAGTAATAGTGGCACGGAGTGGGCCACAGAAGAGTGAGTGGTATGGATGCTGCGGCGGCCGTTTCGCCATAAGGCTTCTTCCGGGAGCATAACTGTGTAGAGCCAATGAGCATGATTACTGCTGCATGTGTTTTCAATATGCTCTGTGGGTGCCATGACACTAATGCATTCACCTATTATCAGCATGTATTCTTACACTTTATTATACATACTTTTTAAGTGTTTGCCTTTATTTTGAGGAGTATACCGCGACTTTTATTAGTTTCTGTATTTCTGTGGTGATCCTATCATATTATTCAGTACACATTTACTTACTATATACTACTTAATGTTTACTGTTTGTGTGATTTAGGAGGCTGTAACTGGATACGGTCTTTGAACCGTGCCTCTGGGCTTTACATATGCATACTTTATGCTAGCCCTTCTTAGGATCCCACCCTCTCATCATGCTGTGTTCATTTATATGGATTATGTTGCTTACATTTATGTAGGGGATTATTGTTCACCGGAGTGTGCTTGTATTGTGACCATAAGTTGTTATACATGTAGCCAGGTCACCCCTCTCACCTTGCGACCCCCGAGGCAAGCGGCAGACCCGACGGCCATTCCGGAGGGTGGGGGCCAAACAGGGAGCGCTCCGGTGCGCTGGAGATCTTTGGCGGCTCCCGTGCAGGGCGCCGCCATGTTGCGCAAGTTTGCGCATGCGCGGTAAGCCCCCGGCGGCCCGACAGAGTCGCGCATGCGCAGGGCTAGCTAGCAAGTCCAGGCAGCCTTTAGAAAGTCGCGCGAGAGTAGGGACAGGTAGGGAGATGTTGCAGCGGCCATTAGAGAGTTGCGCAGGCGCAGGGAAGGCGCGCACGCGGCCCCAATGTAATTGCAGCCTCCACGGGACTACAACTCCCATGAGGCTTAGGGCCAAGCACACCAGGTGCCTCCATGTGGCCAATGAGGGCCAATGATCCCTAGAGGGAGCAAAAGGATACATTTTGCGGGCTTGGACCACGTTAGGCAGTCAGAGCCAGGAGCAGCCTAGGGAAGGAGGTAGGGTACAGGAGTCAGGGACTCCCTGTACTAGGCCAGCACCCCCAGGGCCCGAGATAGCTCTGAGTACCCTTAGAGTGAGTGTTGCCAGGGACAGCCCTAGGTTAGGGACCCTGTCACTCAGGTTTGTCAGTTGGAGTCAGGGAGCTGTGAGGGAAGGAAGGGTGCGGGGAGCGATCGCAGCTCCTGCACCCACATAGGTACCCACACCCCAGGTAGGCCCCAACTCCCCACTAGATTAGTGGGTAAGTGCTGAGGGAGGCCCAAGACAGGGACGCTGCCCTTACTGCGAGAGTGTGCTGTCTTATCAGGATCACGGCTGACAGTGCTGTGAGGCTTGACAAGAAGGCATAGGGTTAGCGTGCAGCTATGTTGCTGTACACACCCAGTAGATTGCAATGCGTTACGGCTAGTGCTGCGAGTGCTAGTGATTAGTTATTCAGGACTGCGAAGGTTTGTTGCAGGGGTAGAGTAGAACCGGGAAGAGTAAGGGGAAAGGAGTAGGTTATTAACCCCTTAGGTCCCCGATAGGTTCTCACCCCCCAGTTTGTAGTGTTAAAGGGACAGTCCCTATGTTAGGGATCCTGTCACAGTAGGGTAGATTAGATAGGGACACAGCGGACGCTGCGGTTCCTGCTAAGAGGTTCGGACCCAAGTTGGGGTCCACAGAGACTATTTCCAGGGTGGGGTCGCCCCTGGCGGTCCTCGTACCAGGAGTCCGGTTGGGGATCAGATGGCGTCATCCTACGACTGATCCTTTGCGAAGTGTTGCTGATCCGAGCACCGGAGTGCTCGGCAGGTACTATACGGTCATAAGTGCACCAACGGGCCCTTAGTGTAATAGTGACTGCGCAGTCACCCATTGCCTCTCTCTGCAAGAGTGCGGGACATTGGGTGGGGTTCTTTGGACACTGGGTGGGATCACCTGGTGTTGGGGAAGCGTCCTGCGCGACGTCGCAGTAAGTGTCCCCTCGAGGGAGGGACACCTGTCATGATATGTTGCATGGTATTGTGTTATATGCTGTTCCCAGTAAATGGTATTAGTTATTATATATATCACTGTGTGTGAGTTTTGGTTATTTGTATGTGTCCTGCGAGGAACCACTCCCCCTATTGTGGGAGCCATCGCAGGTGGAGGGCTGTATTGAGTAAGTGGTTATCCCTAGTATTACTGTATATTGCCCCAGGTTCCCCATGGCGGAAGCTCAGCCCTCCTGTGAGCCAACAGGTAACGCACCACACCCATGGTAACACCGTATGTTCTCCGCACCCACAGTATAATCTGCGATTGGGGGTGGGAAACCCGTTACATTTGGAGGCGCTGCTGAGATAGACCTGGGGTGCTCTGTTTCCATTTTTTCCAAATTGTCCAATTTATATTTTTCACCATGTTTGGGCCCGCAAGCCATGAGGCCCACGAACGGACCAAGAGGACGAAAGTATCCCCGCGACATGTGATAGTTGTAGGGAATGTTCCCAGTAGTGCAGTGAAGTTGAAGGAAATTTCTGAGGCCCTAGGGGGACTCCTGGGCATAGACCAAAGGTGGAAGAGGATAGAGCACCGGTACGACCCTACTGACCAGTGTAGTAGACTATGGCTTGTAGCGGACCAGGAAATATGCTGGGAAAAGGTCCCTTTGATTTTACATTTCCCAGAAGCCCCACCAGAAGGCTACCCTCTTACATACGCAGAGAGCCCTAGTGAGATTAACAGAACTGTGATCAAAATGGAGGCTCCCTCATCCAGTGAGTCACACCTAAAATGGCATCTCCCGCCAAAGCAGGAGAGCACATGTGTTGCTGATTGCAAGCCTGCACTAAATTGTGTTGCAGAACTCCGTCCGGGACTGGCGGGAAAACCATAGCTCCGCCCCTGCAATGTGAGTGACTCAGTGCACAGCCCGAACCACTCAGTGATAGAGCGTGCCCCTCCTTTAAATTCCATCAGGGGGAGCAAGCACCGTGAACAGCAATCAGCAACCACTGTTCCCATTAAAGACAGTACAGAATGCAGAGAAACACACCCTCAATTATATGGAGCATGGCAGTCAAAAGGAGGGAAAATATCCTTTCTTGTGTGCCCGTGCCTACAAAAGGACTTGAATCTATCTGGTGGTATGGACTATAACCACTTTAGGCTACCAATAGAATATCGGGAGGCCGTGGTGGAGGACGAGGGGTGTATAAGATGTGTTTGTAATCAGTGTGACTTCCCAGGTGGCAAACAGACCTGGGGTCCCAAGTGTGCCTGCTGCGGGGCACAGTTCCTAAAACCAGTGCTGCTGTGTGCTACGGAACCCGCAGAGAAAGATGCGGCTAACCAGTCTACTTCAACTACGGAGGGCCCGTGCGCCCTAACCACTGTTCCCCAGACGGAACCACAGAGTCCAGAATCCCAGGGTAAGGTGTCTCTACCCCCATCCCCTCTTAGTGATTCCAGCGACCAACAACCAGCTGTGGCGATGCGCCAGCCGGCAGACCGCACCAGTGAAGCTGGAGATAAAGAACCGGTTCCAGATCCTCTCAAAGGGGATGTTCTAGTGGTAGAGCAGGAACCACCTGCCCAGCCAGTTAAGGAGCCAAGCGAACCATTGGCGGAGAAGAGCGTGACCGCAGTGGAGGTACCGGAGCACGCCAGCTTCCACAACCACTGGCTGTATCGCAGAAGAGCCCGGTGACTCCTTGGTGGAGGATCCTATCATGATATCCTCAGGGGAAGAGGTTGAAGTCCCATCGGTGGCGATGCGCCTACCGGCAAACCACCCCAGCGGTGATACAGAGGAGACAGAGGAATCACAGGGTAAGGTGTATAAACCCACACCTTCTGTTAGTGAATCTAGCGACCAATCACTCGTTGTGATGCGCCTGCCGGCGGACCAGTCTAGTGAAATCATCGAACCAACTATCTCGGTGAATACAGAGCCTGCTGTGGGCCCGTGGGCCCTAGAGGAGGTGTATCCAAATGTTGCGGACCCTGCTGTGGGCCCGTGTGCCTTACAACGGCCAGTCCGGCCTAATCCAATGGTACCCTCGGTCCTAGGTTTGGGACCAGTACCTAACGAAGACAAGGGTGAGTTGACTGCCCCAGGGGTGTTGGGTGTGAGCCTCCAGGTGACCGCGGAGCACGGTAGCTCCTTAAGTATGGCCACCAGGGCGAATGGCTCCACTCGGCATCGCGTCCTGGCGGAGGTGTCTCCCTTAGAAGATAGCTATCCAGTAGTGCGAGTGGACCAGTACCTGTCGCTTACCGTTCAGGTGAAGAGAACAGTCAGCTCCTTCGTGGTGTCCGGTGAAGCACAGAGGATACCTGACAGTGTTCCAGAAGAAGAGAAACCCATTGCAAGCCAGCAGAGTGGTAAGGAACCTCTTTGCTCCCCACAGGTTCCGATGGAGGTGGCCATAAAAAAGGCCAGAGTTACGGTTCCTGATCTAGGTGAGAGCCTGTGTGCTCCCACCCAAATGGTCCCAGGACTGGGATCCAACGCTCCCGAGTTTCGAGACAGTGAGTTGACTGTCCCAGAAGTGTTGTGGACAGGCCCCAAGACAGCTGAGGTGTGAACTGACAGAGTCCCCGAGGACCTGTTTGCCACCGGGAATCACCGCAGTGGTAAGGTATCTACCCCTTACCCCCTGCAGGGTGAAACAGAGACTTTGAGAAAAGAGACATTGTTCACTTCTCGCTTCCCAGTGGAAGCCTCGCAAGCTCTTAGGGAAAAGGACTGCGTTACGAGTAATGTAGTAAAAGTCGCCTCCTTTAAGCCCAAAAAGGAGCGCTTCATTCACCATGTGGTGGACCGCGGAAAAGGTCCTGGCCTCCTGGTCTACTGCATCCATGCCGCGGATGACCGGGTAAAGGCCTGCTTAAGAGACATTGTACTCTTCCTTCCACCAGGGGGAGAAATGAGTACGGAACCGGTGATGGTCACTCCAGAGTGTGCTCTCCAAGAGATTTTTCTAGGGGAGGGTCACGGACGCAAAAGTGAGGTACCCCCACATGATCAGTTAGGGGCACCCCACAAATGGTATCAGCAAACAGCTAATAATCAGCTGGCCTCGGGTAGTATTGTGGGTGTGGTGTGGGATACCAAGTCATCTCATGTGATATGTTGTATATTCTATGTACTGCATTTTTATTATATAATGTTTGTGCGTGGTTATGTCTGCTATCCAAACGAGGACGTTGGAGTTTCACCAGGGGGAGGATGTAGCCAGATCACCCCTCTCACCTTGCGACCCCATCCACTCCGTGGCCAGGATCGATGGTGGGTGCTGCCGGAGGCAAGCGGCAGACCCGACGGCCATTCCGGAGGGTGGGGGCCGAACAGGGAGCGCTCCGGTGCGCTGGAGATCTTCGGCGGTTCCCGTGCAGGGCGCCGCCATGTTGTGCAAGTTTGCGCATGCGCGGTAAGCCCCCTGAGGCCCGACAGAGTCGCGCATGCGCAGGGCTAGCTAGCAAGTCCAGTCAGCCTTTAGAAAGTCGCGCGAGAGTAGGGACAGGTAGGGAGATTTTGCAGCGGCCATTAGGGAGTTGCGCAGGCGCAGGGAAGGCGCGCACGCGGCCCCAATGTAATTGCAGCCTCCACGGGACTACAACTCCCATGAAGCTTAGGGCCAAGCACACCAGGTGCCTCCGTGTGGCCAATGAGGGCCAAGGATCCCTAGAGGGAGCAAAAGGATACATTTTGCGGGCTTGGACCACGTTAGGCAGTCAGAGCCAGGAGCAGCCCAGGGAAGGAGGTAGGGTACAGGAGTCAGGGACTCCCTGTACTAGGCCAGCACCCCCAGGGCCCGAGATAGCTCTGAGTACCCTTAGAGTGAGTGTTGCCAGGGACAGCCCTAGGTTAGGGACCCTGTCACTCAGGTTTGTCAGTTGGAGTCAGGGAGCTGTGAGGGAAGGAAGGGTGCGGGGAGCGATCGCAGCTCCTGCACCCACATAGGTACCCACACCCCAGGTAGGCCCCAACTCCCCACTAGATTAGTGGGTAAGTGCTGAGGGAGGCCCAAGACAGGGACGCTGCCCTTACTGCGAGAGTGTGCTGTCTTATCAGGATCACGGCTGACAGTGCTGTGAGGCTTGACAAGAAGGCATAGGGTTAGCGTGCAGCTATGTTGCTGTACACACCCAGTAGATTGCAATGCGTTACGGCTAGTGCTGCGAGTGCTAGTGATTAGTTATTCAGGACTGCGAAGGTTTGTTGCAGGGGTAGAGTAGAACCGGGAAGAGTAAGGGGAAAGGAGTAGGTTATTAACCCCTTAGGTCCCCGATAGGTTCTCACCCCCCAGTTTGTAGTGTTAAAGGGACAGTCCCTATGTTAGGGATCCTGTCACAGTAGGGTAGATTAGATAGGGACACAGCGGACGCTGCGGTTCCTGCTAAGAGGTTCGGACCCAAGTTGGGGTCCACAGAGACTATTTCCAGGGTGGGGTCGCCCCTGGCGGTCCTCGTACCAGGAGTCCGGTTGGGGATCAGATGGCGTCATCCTACGACTGATCCTTTGCGAAGTGTTGCTGATCCGAGCACCGGAGTGCTCGGCAGGTACTATACGGTCATAAGTGCACCAACGGGCCCTTAGTGTAATAGTGACTGCGCAGTCACCCATTGCCTCTCTCTGCAAGAGTGCGGGACATTGGGTGGGGTTCTTTGGACACTGGGTGGGATCACCTGGTGTTGGGGAAGCGTCCTGCGCGACGTCGCAGTAAGTGTCCCCTCGAGGGAGGGACACCTGTCATGATATGTTGCATGGTATTGTGTTATATGCTGTTCCCAGTAAATGGTATTAGTTATTATATATATCACTGTGTGTGAGTTTTGGTTATTTGTATGTGTCCTGCGAGGAACCACTCCCCCTATTGTGGGAGCCATCGCAGGTGGAGGGCTGTATTGAGTAAGTGGTTATCCCTAGTATTACTGTATATTGCCCCAGGTTCCCCATGGCGGAAGCTCAGCCCTCCTGTGAGCCAACAGGTAACGCACCACACCCATGGTAACACCGTATGTTCTCCGCACCCACAGTATAATCTGCGATTGGGGGTGGGAAACCCGTTACATTTGGAGGCGCTGCTGAGATAGACCTGGGGTGCTCTGTTTCCATTTTTTCCAAATTGTCCAATTTATATTTTTCACCATGTTTGGGCCCGCAAGCCATGAGGCCCACGAACGGACCAAGAGGACGAAAGTATCCCCGCGACATGTGATAGTTGTAGGGAATGTTCCCAGTAGTGCAGTGAAGTTGAAGGAAATTTCTGAGGCCCTAGGGGGACTCCTGGGCATAGACCAAAGGTGGAAGAGGATAGAGCACCGGTACGACCCTACTGACCAGTGTAGTAGACTATGGCTTGTAGCGGACCAGGAAATATGCTGGGAAAAGGTCCCTTTGATTTTACATTTCCCAGAAGCCCCACCAGAAGGCTACCCTCTTACATACGCAGAGAGCCCTAGTGAGATTAACAGAACTGTGATCAAAATGGAGGCTCCCTCATCCAGTGAGTCACACCTAAAATGGCATCTCCCGCCAAAGCAGGAGAGCACATGTGTTGCTGATTGCAAGCCTGCACTAAATTGTGTTGCAGAACTCCGTCCGGGACTGGCGGGAAAACCATAGCTCCGCCCCTGCAATGTGAGTGACTCAGTGCACAGCCCGAACCACTCAGTGATAGAGCGTGCCCCTCCTTTAAATTCCATCAGGGGGAGCAAGCACCGTGAACAGCAATCAGCAACCACTGTTCCCATTAAAGACAGTACAGAATGCAGAGAAACACACCCTCAATTATATGGAGCATGGCAGTCAAAAGGAGGGAAAATATCCTTTCTTGTGTGCCCGTGCCTACAAAAGGACTTGAATCTATCTGGTGGTATGGACTATAACCACTTTAGGCTACCAATAGAATATCGGGAGGCCGTGGTGGAGGACGAGGGGTGTATAAGATGTGTTTGTAATCAGTGTGACTTCCCAGGTGGCAAACAGACCTGGGGTCCCAAGTGTGCCTGCTGCGGGGCACAGTTCCTAAAACCAGTGCTGCTGTGTGCTACGGAACCCGCAGAGAAAGATGCGGCTAACCAGTCTACTTCAACTACGGAGGGCCCGTGCGCCCTAACCACTGTTCCCCAGACGGAACCACAGAGTCCAGAATCCCAGGGTAAGGTGTCTCTACCCCCATCCCCTCTTAGTGATTCCAGCGACCAACAACCAGCTGTGGCGATGCGCCAGCCGACAGACCGCACCAGTGAAGCTGGAGATAAAGAACCGGTTCCAGATCCTCTCAAAGGGGATGTTCTAGTGGTAGAGCAGGAACCACCTGCCCAGCCAGTTAAGGAGCCAAGCGAACCATTGGCGGAGAAGAGCGTGACCGCAGTGGAGGTACCGGAGCACGCCAGCTTCCACAACCACTGGCTGTATCGCAGAAGAGCCCGGTGACTCCTTGGTGGAGGATCCTATCATGATATCCTCAGGGGAAGAGGTTGAAGTCCCATCGGTGGCGATGCGCCTACCGGCAAACCACCCCAGCGGTGATACAGAGGAGACAGAGGAATCACAGGGTAAGGTGTATAAACCCACACCTTCTGTTAGTGAATCTAGCGACCAATCACTCGTTGTGATGCGCCTGCCGGCGGACCAGTCTAGTGAAATCATCGAACCAACTATCTCGGTGAATACAGAGCCTGCTGTGGGCCCGTGGGCCCTAGAGGAGGTGTATCCAAATGTTGCGGACCCTGCTGTGGGCCCGTGTGCCTTACAACGGCCAGTCCGGCCTAATCCAATGGTACCCTCGGTCCTAGGTTTGGGACCAGTACCTAACGAAGACAAGGGTGAGTTGACTGCCCCAGGGGTGTTGGGTGTGAGCCTCCAGGTGACCGCGGAGCACGGTAGCTCCTTAAGTATGGCCACCAGGGCGAATGGCTCCACTCGGCATCGCGTCCTGGTGGAGGTGTCTCCCTTAGAAGATAGCTATCCAGTAGTGCGAGTGGACCAGTACCTGTCGCTTACCGTTCAGGTGAAGAGAACAGTCAGCTCCTTCGTGGTGTCCGGTGAAGCACAGAGGATACCTGACAGTGTTCCAGAAGAAGAGAAACCCATTGCAAGCCAGCAGAGTGGTAAGGAACCTCTTTGCTCCCCACAGGTTCCGATGGAGGTGGCCATAAAAAAGGCCAGAGTTACGGTTCCTGATCTAGGTGAGAGCCTGTGTGCTCCCACCCAAATGGTCCCAGGACTGGGATCCAACGCTCCCGAGTTTCGAGACAGTGAGTTGACTGTCCCAGAAGTGTTGTGGACAGGCCCCAAGACAGCTGAGGTGTGAACTGACAGAGTCCCCGAGGACCTGTTGGCCACCGGGAATCACCGCAGTGGTAAGGTATCTACCCCTTACCCCCTGCAGGGTGAAACAGAGACTTTGAGAAAAGAGACATTGTTCACTTCTCGCTTCCCAGTGGAAGCCTCGCAAGCTCTTAGGGAAAAGGACTGCGTTACGAGTAATGTAGTAAAAGTCGCCTCCTTTAAGCCCAAAAAGGAGCGCTTCATTCACCATGTGGTGGACCGCGGAAAAGGTCCTGGCCTCCTGGTCTACTGCATCCATGCCGCGGATGACCGGGTAAAGGCCTGCTTAAGAGACATTGTACTCTTCCTTCCACCAGGGGGAGAAATGAGTACGGAACCGGTGATGGTCACTCCAGAGTGTGCTCTCCAAGAGATTTTTCTAGGGGAGGGTCACGGACGCAAAAGTGAGGTACCCCCACATGATCAGTTAGGGGCACCCCACAAATGGTATCAGCAAACAGCTGATAATCAGCTGGCCTCGGGTAGTATTGTGGGTGTGGTGTGGGATACCAAGTCATCTCATGTGATATGTTGTATATTCTATGTACTGCATTTTTATTATATAATGTTTGTGCGTGGTTATGTCTGCTATCCAAACGAGGACGTTGGAGTTTCACCAGGGGGAGGATGTAGCCAGATCACCCCTCTCACCTTGCGACCCCATCCACTCCGTGGCCAGGATCGATGGTGGGTGCTGCCGGAGGCAAGCGGCAGACCCGACGGCCATTCCGGAGGGTGGGGCCGAACAGGGAGCGCTCCGGTGCGCTGGAGATCTTCGGCGGTTCCCGTGCAGGGCGCCGCCATGTTGTGCAAGTTTGCGCATGCGCGGTAAGCCCCCTGAGGCCCGACAGAGTCGCGCATGCGCAGGGCTAGCTAGCAAGTCCAGTCAGCCTTTAGAAAGTCGCGCGAGAGTAGGGACAGGTAGGGAGATTTTGCAGCGGCCATTAGGGAGTTGCGCAGGCGCAGGGAAGGCGCGCACGCGGCCCCAATGTAATTGCAGCCTCCACGGGACTACAACTCCCATGAGGCTTAGGGGCAAGCACACCAGGTGCCTCCGTGTGGCCAATGAGGGCCAAGGATCCCTAGAGGGAGCAAAAGGATACATTTTGCGGGCTTGGACCACGTTAGGCAGTCAGAGCCAGGAGCAGCCCAGGGAAGGAGGTAGGGTACAGGAGTCAGGGACTCCCTGTACTAGGCCAGCACCCCCAGGGCCCGAGATAGCTCTGAGTACCCTTAGAGTGAGTGTTGCCAGGGACAGCCCTAGGTTAGGGACCCTGTCACTCAGGTTTGTCAGTTGGAGTCAGGGAGCTGTGAGGGAAGGAAGGGTGCGGGGAGCGAGTGCTCAGCTCCTGCACCCACATAGGTACCCACACCCCAGGTAGGCCCCAACTCCCCACTAGGTTAGTGGGTAAGTGCTGAGGGAGGCCCAAGATAGGGACGCTGCCCTTACTGCGAGAGTGTGCTGTCTTATCAGGATCACGACTGACAGTGCTGTGAGGCCTGACAAGAAGGCATAGGGTTAGCATGCAGCTAAATTGCTGTACACACCCAGTAGATTGAAATGCGTTATGTCTAGTGCTGCGAGTGCTAGTGATTAGTTATTCAGGACTGCGATGGTTTGTTGCAGGGGTAGAGTAGAACCGGGAAGAGTAAGGGGAAAGGAGTAGGTTATTAACCCCTTAGGTCCCCGATAGGTTCTCACCCCCCAGTTTGTAGTGTTACAGGGACAGGCCCTATGTTAGGGATCCTGTCACAGTAGGGTAGATTAGATAGGGACACAGCGGACGCTGCGGTTCCTGCTAAGAGGTTCGGACCCAAGTTGGGGTCCACAGAGACTATTTCCAGGGTGGGATCGCCCCTGGCAGTCCTCATACAAGGAGTCCGGTTGGGGATCAGATGGCGTCATCCTACGACTGATCCTTTGCGAAGTGTTGCTGATTCCGAGCACCGGAGTGCTCGACAGGTACTATACGGTCATAAGTGCACCAACGGGCCCTTAGTGTAATAGTGACTGCGCAGTCACCCATTGCCTCTCTCTGCAAGAGTGCGGGACATTGGGTGGGGTTCTTTGGACACTGGGTGGGATCACCTGGTGTTGGGGAAGCGTCCTGCGTGACATCGCAGTAAGTGTCCCCTCGAGGGAGGGACACCTGTCATGATATGTTGCATGGTATTGTGTTATATGCTGTTCCCAGTAAATGGTATTAGTTATTATATATATCACTGTGTGTGAGTTTTGGTTATTTGTATGTGTCCTGCGAGGAACCACTCCCCCTATGGTGGGAGCCATCGCAGGTGGAGGCGCTGTATTGAGTAAGTGGTTATCCCTAGTATTATATTGCCCCAGGTTCCCCATGGCGGAAGCTCAGCCCTCCTGTGAGCCAACAGGTAACGCACCACACCCATGGTAACACCGTATGTTCTCCGCACCCACAGTATAATCTGCGATTAGGGGGGGGGGGAAACCCCGTTACATACATTTACACTTTTACGTAACACTAGTTTTGTATTTAGTTTGGCCATTTCTGGTATTCACTTTCTGCTATTAGATTAGATTCCTCTTTACCTAGTACTGGTAGAGGTCATTATAGCACCCTACTAGTTTTTTAGATAACAGTACTGCCAGACTGCATGTAGTTACTTATTCCATTGGAATCTCTCTATGTACTTTAGCTTATATACCTTACAGTATGGCAATACATATACTAGTGTTCCCTTAGGTCTTCTTCCTTACTAATTTTATGTGGAAGTTTCTTCTGGTATGTCATTTGGGGGTGGCCCTGGACCTTCTTGCCACGCCCCTCTGTACGGAATTTTTTATTATTGATATTTAATAAATTATTTTAATTATATTTCATTATTCATACTTTATTGTTTTGAGTGCATTCATGAGGGAACCTTTCTGTTTGTTTTGTTCATTATCCCTTCCTCCCTTTTTGCACCGGATGATATTTCCTACTACATCATTTATTAATTCATTAATTTTAAGCTGATGCGGGAGCTCCCCCTCCTTTCCCCCCTTCCCCTGCTTTTGTACCTGGTTTGTTTATATACTCAGCAGCGGATCCTTCTGTAGTTTGACATATCAAATGTCATCCCCCAGTAGTCTCAGGGCTTCCTTGGTGGGACACCTGGTTTCATATATATGTTTCATATATATATTTCATATATATTTCATATATATATATTGTTCATATATATTTATTGTTTATATATATATATATATATACTGTATCTGTTTGGGGTGATAAGCAGCTTAGCTACCCAATAGCGATTGAGTAAAATGTGCAGTGATTTCTCCAAAGTGGAGTAGTTTATTCTTTTATGTTTGTGTTTGCACTGTTTAAAGGAACAGGCGCAACAAAGCCTTATTTTAATTTCACCCTAAAACGGTCTCCATTGCATACCTCTGCACACATCTCTTACATATGTTTGTCAGAAGGGGAATGAGAGGTGGCACTTGAATTTCAAAAGGGCCCCGGAGACTGCCTGTGATTTTTTTTGGTGCTTTGCTTACATACTGTTCCTGCAAACAGCCTGAGCAATAAAACAAAGAATCACATGCAGAAGTGTCCAGAATTAAAGGGCTGCACATCCAGGCACGAAAACTACACTGCATTGGAAAAAGCCACAATGCCATAGTTTGACTGGGAGGACTGCGACAGACGGTGACCCACACAAGGGACTGATGCTGTGACCAGAGTCTACTCCACCACTTGTGAAAAAGAAAAAAAACTCTGGGAATTTAAAATGGCCGCCCAGCTGAAGTCAAATCCAGACTGAAAGAATGGGGAAACAAATGTGTTCCTGGTGTAATGAGCCAAGCCACATAGAGCAGTATCAAGTGGTGGGATTCAGCCAGTTCGCACCGGTTCGTGCAAACCCGTTCCTAGTATTTCTGATGTTCGCCGAACCGGTGCTTAACAGGCACAGGGGGAGATGATATGCAGCGGGGGAAGATGGTAGGCGGCGCGGGAGATGGTGTGCGGCACCGGGCTTAAAGTATTTGCCGGTAACATAATCACTTGAGTGAGAGTCGGAGCAGGACTGCATGGGAGGTGTGCCATCTAGCTGTCTAACCCGGAACTTCCTGTCTGCTGCTATAGAACGCTCCTCACCTCCGGCTCTGACTCAAGAGATTCTACTACCGGCTAATTCTGGGAGCCCTCCCCGTGCCTGTGTCCACCAAGGTAGGCATGGAAGGGAGGACTGGGAGAAATGTGAGGGGGTCAGGGAGAGATTTGAGGGGGGCTGGGTGAGATTTGAGTGGGGCTGGGAGAGATGTGAGGGGTCTGGCTGAGATGTGAGGGGGCTGAGTGAGATGTGAGGGGGGCTGGGTGAGATGTTAGGGCGGCTGGGAGAGATGAGGGGGGCTGGGAGAGATGTGAGGGTGGCTGGGAGAGATGAGGGGGGCTGGGAGGGATGTGAGGGGCCTGGGAGAGATGTGAGGGGGCTGGGGGAGATGTGAGGGGGGCTGGGTGAGATGTGAGGGGGGCTGGGTGAGATGTCAGGGGGGCTGGATGAGATGTGAGGGGGCTGGGAGAGATGTGAGAGGGCTGAGTGAGATGTCAGGGGGGCTGGATGAGATGTGAGGGGTCTGGCTGAGATGTGAGGGGGCTGAGTGAGATGTGAGGGGGGCTGGGTGAGATGTGAGGGCGGCTGGGAGAGATGAGGGGGGCTGGGAGGGATGTGAGGGCAGCTGGGAGAGATGTGAGGGCAGCTGGGAGAGATGAGGGGGGCTGGGAGAGATGTGAGGGTGGCTGGGAGAGATGAGGGGGGCTGGGAGGGATGTGAGGGGCCTGGGAGAGATGTGAGGGGGCTGGGGGAGATGTGAGGGGGGCTGGGTGAGATGTGAGGGGGGCTGGGTGAGATGTCAGGGGGGCTGGATGAGATGTGAGGGGGCTGGGAGAGATGTGAGGGGGGTAGGAGAGATGTGAAGGGGGTAGGAGAGATGTGAGGGGGCTGGGAGAGATGTCAGGGGGCTGGGAGAGATGTCAGGGGGCTGGGAGAGATGTCAGGGGGCTGGGAGAGATTTCAGGGGGCTGGGAGAGATGTCAGGGGGCTGGGAGGGATGTCAGAGGGCTTGGAGAGATGTCAGGGGTCTGGGAGAGATATGAGGGGGCTGGGAGAGATGTCAGGGGTCTGGGAGAGATGTGAGGGGGCTGGGAGAGATGTGAGGGGGCTGGGAGAGATGTGAGGGGGCTGGGTGAGATGTGAGGGGGATGGATGAGATGTGAAGGGGCTGGGAGAGATCTGAGGGGGGCTCTGGTCTCTCTCTTCCCCTTCCCCCCCACATGCAGTCCTGTTCAACTGAATAAAACATTTAAAAAAAACATAAATATAAAACATAAACACAAAACATCTCACCCATCTCCCTCTCACTTCACCCCCCCCCCCCCAGCTCTCTCTCTCTCTCTCTACCCCCACCCCCATCTCCCTTCCCCCTCCACCCTGGTGAGAGAGAACATGTTGCTAAAAAATTGGAATCCCACCTCTGGCAGTGTCCCTTCAGACCTTATTCTGATGATGAGGAGGATGCCTATGTGGCCCTAGGAAAAGGGCAGCAGCCAGAGGACTATTATTTCAACTAGCCAAGGAACTGCAGCAGCAAGTAATGCACTGTGGTCACTCTAAAAAAAACAGGTGTTTTTCTTAGCAAGTGCAAATCCATTATCACTGATGAGTGAGAATGTGTGCACAGTACGGCTGATGTTTCAAAATATACCAAAGTAAAGACGAAAAGGAAAAGTTTACAGAGACGCCAGTGAGAGCTACAGACTCTGCAAGCAAAGTCTGCCCACCTGTAGAACTACCAGCTGGGGTTCAAGTGAATACAGAGAAAACAGCTGCAATTGCGCCTCCCGAGGTTAGGAAGAAAAATACACCTGATACCACCAAAATGGAAGACAAGATGCGTTCCTGTAATGAACCCTTCCGTGGCCCTTCAGATCCTATGAGGATGAGGATAACGATACCTCTTATGGGGTACCCAAAATGAGGCGCACCCACAAAACACCCCTAGGATGGTGGAGGTGCCTAAACTCGGTACGCACTGAGCAAACAGGTCTCTATGACCCCGAAAATTCCTGCCAGCTAATGCAATTGCAAGAAAAGCATAGTGGATGCTGTGAAACTGCTGAAGTTTCAGACTTAGAAGGAGACCCCAGTACCCCTGATGGAACGGAGTTGTCCAAAGTAAAAAGGCGGAAAAAGAAAAGAGGTTCTCCAATTACCATGGAAGGATCAGACCCGTCCACAGATCCCACAGAGGAAAAGGGGGGCCGAGATGCCCTGCAGCCTAGAGGAAATGGAGAATTCGTCCCGCGGATGGCCGAATATCCAAAGGGCCCAAGGCAGAAGTTGTGTACCCCAAAGAAGTGCCTGTCTGGTACAGACAGTGAGAAACCCACAAACTATATCAGGGAAGCAGAGCCAGAACCAATGAGTGATGATCCCTTGACGAGCCCTGAAGATGCCCAGCAAAATGCCAGGCATGACTGTGATCTTCTCCGTGAACAATTGAAACTGGAGAGGGAAGATAATGCTGAGCTACAGAAGACTGTTCTCGCAATGTACTCTGAATCCGGGACCGAATTGGAGGAACTAAGGACAGATCTAGATACAGCAAATGCTACTATTACTGCCATGGATGAAAAGCAGAGCCAATCTGATAGAATGATTGCTAATCTGAAAAAATAGTATGAGGAGGCACTGAAAGCGATTACAGTCTCTCAGCAAGAGGTTTACAATTGCCATAGCGAATTGGAAGTCTCTCAGAATAAGGTTCACACTCTCCGCATGGAACCGAGTGCCCCATACCAGGAGGTCAATAGTGTCCGGACAGAGGTGGACATATCACAGAATGAGGTTCATACTCTCCATATAGCACTGGATACCTCACACCAAGAGATCAGCAGTTACTGCACAGAACTGTAAGTCTCTAAAAAGGAACTCCACAGTCTCGCTGAGGAGCTGGACATCTCTCAAAAGAAGTCAGCAGGCTTAATATGGATCTCAAAGTCTATCAGAAGGAGCTTCAGACCCTCAACCTAGAGATAGAAGTCTCATGCTAGGAGACTGGGAGTCTCAAATCAGAAGTGCGCAAATGGAAGGAGGACTACAAGAAGTCCCTGAATTTTACAGAGACTGCAAAAAGAGAAAATACAAGGCTGATTGAAGTAAATTCTGATTTGACAGACAACGTCAATGAAAGGAATAGCTGCATGAGCTACAGGTGTCTCTCCTACAGGAAAAGTATTGGCCTTGCACAGCAATGGTATCCCACAGTGACTAATGCCCATGAAGACAAGGGTACAGTGAGAGCTGGAGACAATGCTCAACTGCAAAATAAGATTCCAAAGTTTGAACCGCCTGAGCAAGCACTAGCTAAACCTTCAGCTGCCCAATAGACAACAAACAAAGGTATGAGTGCAGAATCAAAACCTGAAAAATCCTTATCGGATGAAGCTATAAAGATAGGATGTTCTCTGGAAATGGATGCGGAAACGCAACTCAATTCCAAAGAAGCTGAACTGGCAATGGCATTGAGTGGAAAAAGAAGTGCAGAAGAACAGTTTCAAGAGCTGAAAACTCAAATAGCTATTCTTGAACGCTCTTTAAGAGTCTAGGATAGTCGAAATAGATTCCAGACATCAGACAGAATTCAAAAGTAACTTGACAGAGGCTTTGCTAGAACTGAGCAAGGCTTTGCTAGAACTGAGTAAACAATGGACATTTATTGCTAAAATGGAGTCCATGAAAAAAATGGTGAGAGAAATCTATTTGCGCAAACACTCTGCAACTGTCGCCATACAGTCTGCCTACAAAGAGAGGATCACCCGATGCAGGGGAAATCTCATGACCACGCGGTCCGTAGAAAGACTGTACTTGGAAAAAGTCTAGCACTAGAGACCTGAGAACAGTCGTTCGTATCTCACACACATCACCAGACCCTTTATTCTACTTTATGACGTTAGCCTAGCAGTATCAAATACCATCTGAATCTCAACTAGGGCACCCCACCTAGCACTTTGGTGCATGCACACCAGTGTAAACGTTTTTCATTGATTACTCTATACAATTAGGGCTGCTGCTGGTAACATTCAAGGTAATTAAGACAGACTATTCATTACCTCTTCTAAACTTCAGTAAAAGATCTGATCATGATTGTCACCCTTATCTACCATATACGCGAATCTTCCCCTTATACTACTAGAGCTATGGCTAGCTTTCTATCCACCAAGGATAGGAGGCAGAGGTGGTAGAATATGGATAAGGATATAACTAAAGATATTGGAGGTATCACTGAGGAGAGAGACTGTGATATTTTTAACACATTTTTTAGATTAGAGACCACATTGAAACTTGAATCAAGATATTGGTGGGACATGGTTTATCTAAAAAAGGTATGTTGGGGAAGGGAGAATCCCTAGAGGTTTGAGACTACAAAAAAAAACACATTTAATGAGGACTAGTTCTGAAAAATGTGTGTAGCACTGTTTCCCCCACCCTTTGGAAGATTTACTCTGTGGCTACTGTGTTGGTGCTGAGGCATACCTGTTGGTTCTAGGAGAGCTGAGTGCATCTGCGGTGTAGTGGAGATCAGGACAGGCTTTTGATGTCATCTGTTGTTCTTTCCTTTGGTGTTCAGTGCCTCCAGCTTCAGGGGGTTCTGGTAGTACCAGAGGGTTCCCACCTCTGGATGGTACTTGACCCTGATAGTATAGGATCATCTTCCTTGGTCAGATGTTCCCTCGTCCACAAGGCTGAAGGTGGGCCTACTCATCCCGCTATGGGAGAGACTCATAGCCCTCTGTTTCCTCTCTCCTCTAGAGCAGGAACAGGACTCAGCTAAATCTGACACTCCCTCCTAGGAGGAACAAGAAGGGACGGGCTCATGGTCTATACCTATACCAGATAGGCTTACACAGGCCATGAGTCACCACCTTACTCCTGTCACTCGTAAGAGGAGCACAAAGGGGGTCAATAGCCCACAGATTTAACGTGTTAAAGTCTGCAGCTAGCAGAGACTTGCATAACAAAAGGAAAGCCATGCCGAAATAACATACCCTGTTACATTTGGAATGAGATTTTAGATGCAGGATAATTTGCCCTCATCAAATTACTGATCACTTATAGAGAGAAACAGCTCATCGCATTGGAAACAGATATTGTGACCTTACAACAAGAATTGAAATTATTTTGTGGCACACCAGAATTCAATGAACTAGAGACAGACCTTAATTATAAAATGGAAAGGGTTGAGAATTAATTGGTTGCTAAAAAAAAAGTAGAAAATTTAGATGAGATCTAGATGATTACAATGCTGGATTACAACGAAACTGGTCTAAATTCAAACCCAGGTTTCAACCAGCTAGACAGTAAGAAAGGTGGGATAACAAAGGCAGAGATAACACACCTAGGGCTAATTAAGATCATTCAATCAATAAAAACAATAATAACAATAATAATAAAAACCATTACATTTATGACTGAATCATAAATGTTAGGGTTTTTATTGATTGAATTATCATAATTGTTTGCACCATTTGTGAATTAAGTGCATACATTGCCCAAAATTCACAAGAGTCTGGTCAACCCGCCTGGTAGATCGATTATTTCAGGTATTGATTCTATAACTTCAAATATGTCACAATACAGTATGTGGATCATTACCTGCAACCATATGTACTGTAGGAAAATTGTGATCCAACCGTGTAATCAAAATAAAAGCCGTGCGATAGCTTATTAGAGGCGCGCAGGGAGAGTGACTGACTCAATCTCACTCAGTGCACGTCTCTTACAGACTGGTGAAGCCAGGTAGGATTCAGACAGGGCGAGTCCCATTCAAACACAGGGACCCCCGCTGTGTTAATTCGATGGGCCATTACAGCCTGCTATGGACTGTCCTGGGGAGTGTCCCTGATTTCCAGAATGTTCTCCTTCCCATGCCTGTGGATGCTGGGACATAAGGATAAATTCCATCTGTACATAGATAACTTCAAATTCAAACTAGTGGCAGGCTTGCAGCAGCCTTCAAATGTATGCTGTTTGAGATGGATCTCCAGCTGTGCTTGAAAATTGATACTTTTGCATCCTTATTTACTTTACTAACATGTAACTTAGTGACACCAGAAAGATGAACAGGGTGAAACAGAATCATACGGTAGATAACTTGGATCTCAGAATCAAGCGATTACTACTGTACAATAATACAAAAAATGCAGTGACCCGGTGCTCCAAGTGACAACAATACCCCAGTTCAATGATCAGTCCATTTGGATAAGGAAAGTTCTTATAGTGTTCCTGTTGAGAACGAAGTGATGGTTCAATTTCTGGCTGTTGCTTCAGAACTCCTCCTATGGTGCAATAGACAAAAGGAAAAAGACCATTGCGCAGCCACAAGAACCAATAAACGACTCCATGACCTGGTGGGCCATGGCTCCTGGCGGGACCCACCAACAGGCCTCCAGAACCTGTATGAAACAAGTTGCTGGTAACCTGTAGGTCTGTGAGGTGACCCGTCAGGCCCACCGGGGACTCACGTGGGCCTGGGGTATGAACCCTGTATGTAAAAGAATAAATCATGTATTTATGGGGGGGCACAGGGGGTGGGTTATGTATTTAATAAATAGAATGATGTTTATTGTGGGGCAGTGTATTGTTTTTATTGTGGGTACTGGGGGTGGGGGGGGGGGGTATTGGCCCCAAGGGTATGTGGGTAGGCCTCCCGGCTGGGTAGTGGGTGAGGGTGGTTAGGCCTCACGGGGTGGGGGGTTAGTGGGGGAGGGTATGTAGGCCTCCCGAGTGGTGGGTGAGGGTGGGTTAACCCCTTAATGACTGTAGCGGTTAATAACCGCTATGGTGATTAAGGGGTTAGGGGACATTACATTGGCTATTGTGATTGTTGTGCATGTTTTGCAGCACCGGAGGGGATGGGCAGGATGAAGATGAGGATGAAGACGGCCTTCATCGTGGGTGCCTGTAAAAGATAAGTGTAATATGTTTTTACAGTATTTATTGTAGTTTATATGTATTTAAAATGAGCAAATGCATTATTATCCATATGTGGATAATAGTAATTTTGCCCTTTACTGTATAGTATGTGTTAGGGGGTGTATTTAGTTATAAATATTGTGTATTATTTTTGGAGGTGCAACATTGGTACCGCAGGCCCGCGGGGACACCGGGACGGCTGCGGGGTCAGCCGGGGACACCCGCGCGACCCCCGGGCTCCCTTGGGGACCCCCGCAGGGTCAGCCGGGGACACCCGCCAGCCTGTTGTATGGGTGTTGCGCATGCAAAAATGAAAAGCAATAATTTTTTCGAAGTCCAGCTTTTTTTGCGTCTACTCTGACCTGACGTGTTCTGATCAACGCAACTTTCGCATATGCTAAGGTTGCGTTGCTTAGTGCATCCCGCTTAAGGGCAGAATTTAACGCAAACGGTTACGAACAAGCAAAGTTGGACTTAGAAAAAATTCCTGAAAAAAGTCATTTTTAGAGTGCAAAGTGCCTGTTTGCGTTGCTTAGTGCATCGGGTTGAGCTCAAAATCACGTTCTAAGAGCACTTTGCACTCTAAAAGTGACTTAACGGAGCTTAGTGCATAACCCCCTTAGACTTTGCTCTTTCTTAACACTGGAAGATTGGGGTCATCATCTGTAGTAGTGATGTTCAAATGCAGAAGAAACCAGAACACCTTCCTGGTGTCTCTGTACTGTACATTCTTCCAACTTACCAATTCGATTGTAAGCTCTTCGGGGAAGGGACTCCTTTTCCTAATGTTACTTTTATGTCAGAAGCGCTTATTCCCATTATGTGTTATTTGTATTATTTGTTATTTATATTATTATGTCATGTTTATTACTGCTGTGAAGAGATAAGTACATAAAGATAGCAGCGCTATAAATAAAGATATATATACAGCACCATACATACAGGAGAAACGCAGTTGACATCCAATTAACTGAAAATATAAAAAAGGCCTCTCTCTAACCTGTCAGTATAGTATACTATGTGCTGCCTGGGAAGCGTACAATGCAAAAGGTAAGTACAACTGGGTACTTGAGAAAAAGTTCCCTCTGTGCTGCACCAAAGTAGATGTAGGTAAGTATTAGTTAAATCAGGGGTGAGCAAACTTTTTATGCCGAGCCCCCCTTTTCATCCATGAAATTTCTTGGGCCCCCCCTGCCTGATGTAATCAAAATCACATGCCGTCAGCGCACGTGAGCTGCTTCAGCCAATGAGGGCGAACCAGCTTTGTGACGCGTCCGCCACGCGTCTACAATCTCCTGCAGCCAAGTTCACAAATCGCTTGGGCTGCAGGCGTGCACGCAGGCAGTATACTAATAATGGATCACTGTTTATTTTATTGTTTGCTGTCATCTGGTAGTATGTTTTTTTCTGGTGCACAAAGGCAATCCATTTGAGGGGGCTTTCATCCACCTCTTTGCTACCTCCCTTCCCTCTCCCGCCCCCTTTTTTTCCCCTCCCTTTTTTCCTTCTCCCATTTGCTTTCCCCAGTGACATCCACTCCTACCTACCAGTTTCATGTATTATTTATTTATTCCCGTTTTAAATGTTGCCCAGGGATGAGGGACCCCCATAACCAAACTCAAGGGAGGTACTGATAAATCTCCCCTGCTGATCAATACTTCCAAGTGACCCCCCTGACCCAAAGAATAACCCTCAGCCCCCCAAAACTCATCTTCCCAAGCCCCTCAATTCTGCCATTTCTGCCTGACCTCCATCCCTCTGTTTAGCCATCTTTCTCTCCCCCTCCCCCAATATGACTCCCACCTCTCCATGTCTCTCTTTCTCTCCCCCTCCCCCAATATGTCTCCCACCTCTCCATGTCTCTCTTTCTCTCCCCCTCCCCCCAATATGTCTCCCACCTCTCCATGTCTCTCTCTCCCCCTCCCCCCACGTGTCTCCCACCTCTCCATGTCTCTCTCCCCCTCTCCCCAATATGTCTCCCACCTCTCCATGTCTCTCTTGAGACACACACACACTTACTTTCTCTGTGCGGCTGAAAACAGGGACAGGTGGAGGAGGGGCTGTCTGTGTGCAGGGAAGGCCCCGCCCCTGCTGCAGGCAGACATCACACAGAAGCAGCCTCAGCACGGAGCTTGAACTTAGCCACCCGTGCACAGCTCTTCCTGCCCCCAGGCTTCCCTGCACGCAGCCTGCACCCCCCCCCCCCCCCACCTAAATAATCTTGCGCCCACCACAAGGGGGCGCGCCCCCCAGTTTGTGCACCGCTGTGTTAAATAATACTTTACTTTAATTTGACTTTACTCTAAATTAAATGGCATTCTAATACAAAAAGTGCATAAAATAATAAAATAAAAGTCCAGAGCTAGGTACAGTATATGAACTAATCAACCTGCATGGACTCAACTTAGGGTTAATGTAATCATTGATAATAGAACCCTCTGTGTAAGGAGCTTGCAACCCCCCTTGAGCTGCGTGTAATAGTAATCTAGTAATCCTTAGATAAATGAAAAGGGACTACATAAATGCTCATAGTATGAGAGTGTAGATAGCCAATACTCCTGTAGTATGACTCAAATAGTAGTTATATATCTATAGTGTGATTTAGAGGTAATCACCGAATAAGGTAATCAGATTCACATGACGCAAATAGAGAATGCATAATATCTGGTCAGAATACCACATTTGGGAAACATCTACTGTGACAAATGTCTTTATGTGGTAATTACCTTCACGTATATGAGGTGCACGGTTCAGAATATATGAAGCCATTTGATCCTTGTAATAAGGGGTAATGACCATCTGTTCTCATTGTATGTTGCTCTGAGAAAATAGCTGTAGACCTCTTAGGTAGCCACTAATGAACCAATTCAATTGCGAGTGCAATGGTGTCATATTTAGTACTACGGGAGGTACTTATTCTCTGCCTTAGTAATTCCAGCACCCATGGGGCCAGTATGTTTTTCATAGTAGGTTACTTGGAATAAAGGTTGTTGTTAACTCTCTTGGAAGAAAGGAAAATGAATGAAACTAGCAGCTAATTACTGTATAGTTACTGTAGTTGCACCAAACATGATGTATTATGAATGGATTTTTCTCCTTTTTAGATATACTTGGTCATGAATGTAGTTTCGTCCTTGAAGCCATTATGGGCCACATTTACTATACAGTCTTCCGTTATTAGGCACCTTCCTGTTGAAGACACCTTACAACCAAATCAATAGGCTGTAAGGAGGTTGTCTCTGTGACCAGGACATACTTGAAAACGAGAGGTAACTCTCAATGTATTACTTCCTGGTAAAATATTTTATAAATAAATAAATAAAATATGGCAAAAGACGGATTAGCAAAGCCTTAATGTGTTAATAGTGAAATCTGTTATTCTATTCATATCAAAGGCAGTAAAACAGATATCACTCATAGTCCGGCAAATCTCTCCCATCTTTAACTTACATTAGCCGGCAGACCTTAGGTTTTCCCAATAATGGTTCAGCAAAAAAATCAAAAGGATTGTACAGAAGAAGCTAACTAGTGTTGGCAGATGGATCAAATGAGTGTACATACAAAGGCAACAGAATCCATTGAGTGTACTGCATTCAGCAGTATTCCCTTGTGTAGAATAGTAATATATTTGTATTATTATTATTAAATGCACAGAGAATGTAGAAAAGTGTCTGCTGTGTACATTACAGGGTCTTTTCTCACACATTAAGGCAGAAAATGTAAGGTTCGTTTATCAGGTTTATTAAGAAAAGGGCACGAAACAGAATAGAAACAAAAACAAAATACCTAGCTCCCTCTGGAGCACTAACTAACATACTTGTCAGTCCTTTAACTTCTGATTGGAGAGCTAAGCTATTTACCAATCCTTAGTCATTTCATCTCTGTAAGTAACAACCCCTGAAGTCTCTCTCTGACACTTTCAGGCTGAGAGTTTGGTCCAAACAACAGGCCTTGCATCCAGCAGGCTTGGGAACTGTTCCAACCTGTGTCCTCGCTGTTTGGGGTAAGGCTCAGTTCTATCAGGCTGCTAACTGCTTTTTAAAGCCATCGCATTCAGCAGTTAACTGGCATACCCTAGCGGCTTGCCTAGCTAGGAGTTTAACCTCCTCATGATGAAGCGCATGCATACTGCATGTTCTCTCTAACAGTCAGTCTGTGACTGTCTGTGAGGATCGGTTTTATTGCCCCCGCGACAGGTTTCGTGACAACAAGCGTGACGAGCCGCAGACCAGTGAAGCCACCCACAAGCGCTGCGCCATCAGACAGTGGGCATAACCCCAGGTTCGGGTTTAGGCCCCGCCCCTGCATCACGTCCCATGACGACATGGGTGACGCATCACGCCGCAGGAAACCTTGCACCAGCGCCGCACCACGGAGCACATGAGGGGTTAATCCGTAACTCCACTCTGCACTAGGATCACCTACACCTGCAGCTCACTCTGCCTCTGCTCTATCATTGGGCACCTGCTACCGAGTGGGCGTTCACCCTAGTCTCTGGCAGCTACTTGCGAGCTGACTATTGGTCACCAGCCCTTTATATGCTCAGCCAGCAAATTGGCTGAGCATAATCTTTTGTTCGTAATGTAGTGCTTACCTGAAGATTCAGTTTCCTTGTTGCCTTGCACATTCTGATCCTGTTTGTTCCTCAATGTTTTGACCTCAGCTTGTATCTGGACCCCCGGCTTCTCTCTACCTCGACCTCAGCTTGCATCCGGACCTCCACCTTCTCCGCTCCTGGATCCCGGCTACCCTCTATGACATTTGACTTCTCCAACCACTTACCATGGCGAGTATTACAACTATTCTCTCTTCTCCAACCCTGACCCGGCTATACAACTATCACTCTGCACTCTGGACGCGCCCATGTGGCTGGAGGCCGTTTATACTAACATCCCCACCTAAACCTCGCGGTCCCATTTTGTTTGTCGTGAGCACCCATTACACTGTCACAGCATGTTTGTAACGGTGTTTCCCTCCACCCTATGGGAGATTCTGCCATTACTAGTCATGTGGTGCATGATACCTGCTGCTAACAGGAGGGCTGAGTCTGCCGATGGTTGTGGGAACACAGGACTAGGCTTCTGGGGTTCATACCCTACATATCTTTAGCAGTACAGCGCCTCTATCTGCCGTAGGCTCCAGGAAACTGAAGATGATCTCCCACAGTAGAACCGATAACTTCTCCCCCCAATTAAGATCACACACTGGGCAGAGGCATAGTAACAGGAACGGCAAACGGCCTAATGAAGTCCCACTCTCAGCTACCCACTGAAGGATTGTCCCTGAACCTTCACTACAGGCCAAGGGTTTCCGCAGCAATCCCAGCTCTCCCATGCCCCTCTAGCAGAGGCAGAGGTATGGTCCACACTCACTCTCCCCAGAAGGGAAGAGGACCAGAGAAGGCCTAATAGTCAGGCTCTTGGCTATGTGACCTGCCTCTCTCAGGGGTGTAGAGGCACTGCTAAATTTGGGGCAGCACCACCCTTAAGAACAGCCAGGAAGAGGGCATCAGGTCTGTCCCACGATTGGACATGCTCAGGCCTGATGTCACTGCCTCCCCCTGTCACTCAAGTGCAGCACCAGCGAGTGGGGAAAACCCATAGTGACTACTGGCAGGCCTGCATTACCAGGGCTCACTGCCAGGAGTAGGGCAGGTTAGTAGCCATAGGTGGCGTGGCTTCATCCTCTCTCTGGTGTAATCCCAACGACCCTGCTTGGGACCTGAACATAACAGAAAAACATTTCACACGATTATCACATTTTATATGCATGATAAAATGTTCTGTGACCACAGTACATTAAAGCTTTATTTGAATATAACCGTCAAATGGCTGCTTGGCAGAAAACATGGGTTCCTCCTAACATGGAGAACCTCATCAGTAATAGTGCTCTGGGTCTGGTTTATATACTACAGCTCCTGACTCATCAGGCACCGTGATAGAGAACACCCTCTTAGGCTGCCGTTCAGACACATAATCCACCCGGTCCATGTATACTGACCCCTTTCCAGACCCTCACTAAATAGGCTACCCTTTCCTCTACATTATGGAAGGTTCTCCTACTGTGTTCAATAACATAGATTCTAGCAGTCTCTATCAGCCACCTCTCCCGATTCTATTCAATCTACCTCATCAACGGTTCAAGGTCATAAGGATACTCGAACCCGTACAAACGTCGATACTTTTGAACTACATGCCACTCAGCTCGGCTGATTTTAGTTAACCTGCGGCCTTCAGTTCGGCCTGGCTGAACCCAGAACAACGGTTCCTGCACCGGGGGTTCATAAGCATCTAAGGCCTTAGGCTGTACTATACCCAATCTTATCTCTTGCTCTCTGCGTCTCATGGTCTCTGCGGCCTCCTCAGGGCTGAACTTTTCTACCATCCACCAATGATCTATTATGTCCTCTGTTTCTAACAGAAAATGGGTGCGGTCCATGTATGGCACATACCCTTGAAACTGAGGGGCCCACCAGGGAATTGTTGGAGCTGACTTTGCTGAGGTAGACCCAACACAGGAGGGGTTGGTGGAAAATCTAGACGTGTCTGACATTATGACATTGCATACGGACTAACCACATTGGTCACACTACTCATCCTCATTATCCCTTTCATAATTCCCATACCCAAAGACCCAATCCCGGTTGTTCTGTGAAGGCGTAGCCATCTTAAGAAGAGCCCATGCCCTTTGTCTGGGGTTCTTTAAACAAGAAGGTCGGGATAGTATCCTGGAGGTGGTACTGGTCGGCAGGGCTGAGGTAACAAATTATTTGTCAGAATCTTGTATCTGTCCCCTCCCTGGACCGGAGACCAGTGTGATACTGACGCTATGTGGTTCTACCACCGGTTTGAGTGCGGGTTTATGAGCCATTACATTGTCCTTTACTGGTTCAGAAACGCGGGAGTAGGGACTTCAGGCCACAACGGAGGCATACCTTTCTTACGTGCTAGGTGCTGTACTCACCGGAGCAGGAATCGAAATCTTCTCCTACGCCCCAGCTGTCGCTTGCAATATGATGTCATCTCCGGCAGGTCTCGCAGGGTCCTGGTACAGTTCCAGATCCCGCACCGGCAGCATGGACATCGGCACCAGAAGGTACCTTCATCGACACCGGAGAACCTCTGTATAGGCCGCTAAGCACCTCCAAGATTGGCAGGCGCATCCGCCTCTCAGATCTCACGGTGGTGGTCATCAGGACTGGGCTCCTCCGTTTCTTGAGCCACTGGAACTTGTCTGTTCATCCACAGCTTTGGTCGGCATATTCGACAGCAGTCGAAACACCACAGAAGACCGTATGCTACTAGCATGGGAGGAGGGTAGAGACACCTCCGCAAGGATGAAGCACCAGATCATTTCCAAGTCATCAGCAGCAATCAGAAGAGCCTATCCTGACCCCTGTGCCTCAGAAAACAAACGTGCTCCACAGCACACACATGGGGCTCCTCAGATCAGGTCACCACCTAGAAAGTCACACGGGACAGAGGCATCTGAGGTACCACTTCCCTTCCACCATCACTACCAGGAGCCCTCCTGGTTGTCGATAGTGTGTAAAGTCTATATTGCCAGTCATAGATTTTCTTGTAAGCACGGGCACAAGAGCAATGGTAGTTTCACTCCTCTCGCTCGCCAGGCTCCGAAGACCTGAGGGTGCGGTT
This sequence comes from Ascaphus truei, assembly GCF_040206685.1. NCBI lineage: Eukaryota > Metazoa > Chordata > Amphibia > Anura > Ascaphidae > Ascaphus > Ascaphus truei. The sequence goes on from NC_134485.1 coordinate 386,241,932, forward strand.
TGCCGCATCCTGTTCCTCCCTTTAAGTCAGCTGTCATTGAGCATTGGTTGTCATCGTGCCCCCTCCCTCTCGTGGAGTTTAGAGGAGGGGCAACTGGCAATATGGACAGGGCGTGACTCTGACTCCTGGCTGATCCAATCACGACTCTTGGGTGGGGTCCTGGCTTTCATGCCAGACCCTTGCAGTACTTTGCAAAAAGGCGTGCAGCTTTTCTGCAAACCTCCCACGCAGTTCCTATTCTCGGCGGGAATTGCCATTTTAGATAATGTGACTCACGTGGTGCATTCCCGGACAAGGGAACCACAATTTTGAGTACAGTCATTCTCTGAACCCACAGGATTCACGATTCCGGCAGGAATCCGTTCCTTGTGGATCTGTACAGCACATGGTTGCAGTCTACTGAGAGTAGGTTAAACCCCACACAATCACAGTCCATTACAAGCATTCTGTTGTTCCGTGATCTGGCTACGGCTAGTAGTACTCTGGGTGTTCTTCCAGCAGAGGGGCATAGGCACCTAGCACATCAGGCACCCCTTCTAGTATACAGTTCTAAGACTCTCTTAGAAAAAATGCCGGAGTTGCAGGAAAGGCTTCAACCATTTGCTGCCATTCTCTGTGCGCACCCCTGATCTAGGGAATCTCTCATCAATCTCCTCCCCGTTAACACCATTATGGAGGAACCCTGAGTTCCCAAGTGGAGAACACCCAGGTTCAATTCCCTTATAATGGACTTTCCTGGACATACATGAGAACTTCGGACTCCCCAACAAACTCTTTTACCAATATCTACAACTTAGACACTTTGCAACATCCATAGGTAACAATAAAAAGACGAGAAAACCATTCATTGTTTTTGAGACACTTGACTACAATTTGGAGAATAATAAAGGGACATACTGTATGTTTTATAATTTACTGTCAGAAGGGAATATGGGAGAAAAGACAACATTTATGCAACAATGAGAAAGAGACTTGGGCACGGAACAGGAAAGGGATGACTGGGCAAACATTTGTGAAAGAATATCCAAGTTTTCCATATGCTGGGCCATAAAAGAGACGGACATCAAAATCCTACACAGGTGGCACTATATCCCACATAGACTTCCCTCAATCTCGCATGTTCATTCCCATATTGCTGGAGGGAGTGAGGAGGCAGGAGCTCAATCCTATAGTACATGACTGGTGGTCATGCCTCAAGATTAGTAGCAGCTGAAAAAAAAGTAAAAGAGCTTTGGCAGGTACAGTAGTGTTAGGACTTGCAAAGGATACCGTGGCATGGTTTGCAAGCTTAAAATGCTTTAGCCAAAGAATTTAACTAAATGATCCTCACTTATGAAAAGAAAAAACAGATAAATTATATAGTTAAATAATTGTCATATTGGATGCAGCATTGGGGATGTTTTTCTTTTATTATACTTGGAAATAACCAACCAATCTCTAGGGTTAATGTTTCAAGTAACTCATTTCTATTTCTTCTCCCTTCCTCCTGGTATTGAAGTGTCCAATTTAATTTGCACTGGCGCTCCTTCCATAAATGGTGATTCCTCCAAAGCTACATGATAGTAGTTGTGTGCATTTCTAACTAGAATATTGCAATTTATTGTAGCCGGTGTCTGGTTGTGTTTACAGTACATTCCCAGCTACCCATATTCATTTCTTTCTTTCTCCAAAGATGTGCGTCCTGTGCATTTGTTTTGTAGCTACCAAAGTTGTGCATTTAAAACATTTGTACAGTATATTAATTGTTGGGTTTGACTAGGTGTTTGCAGTATATAAAGTTCCCAAATCCCTGGGAATTTGCCTCCCTTTGTCTCTTTCTCTTGTATGGAGTTTAACCATTCCAATCTCAAAAGATGCAGCATCTTTTCATACCAGTGATTTATTTGTGGTGCAATGTCACTGGTCCAATAGTATAAGATAATTTTCAAAGCTGACAATATGGCAATATCCAGTATTTTTGGAATCAAGTGTTTTGAGATCAACACGAAATCATAGGCTCCCAGTAAGATATCTGCAGGATTTGGTGTTAGATCAATGTTACACATCTGTCGTATTACCTCTAGTGCAGTCCCAGAAGTTATAGAAAATGTCTGCTTTTTAGAATTACATTTTGTACAATTACCAGATGTGGCTAGACCCATTATACTGTATGTAATTCCATGGTGAGATGCACTGTAAGCAAAATACTGTAGTGCCGACGAGTATTCTAAAACAAATCTGGGGTACTCACCAACAACATTTCTGCAGACAGACTAATGACCCATCGGATTAACAGCGGGGGTCCCTGGCAGTCCCATTCAAACTGAATGGGACTGCCAGGAACCCCTGCTATGTTAATCCGATGGGCCATTAGTCTCTGCAGAAATGTCACTGAAATGTTGCAGCATGTACCTGGGTCTTGTTGGTGATAGCCCCAGATGTTCCAAGGCAAGTTTTAGAATACTCATCGCGCACCTGTACAGTATGTCAATTTGTAAAACATTTCATGAAAGTATGCTGATGTCTCTTAATCATTTAACCAGACCTATCAGAACTTCTTCGTGTGTCTAGATTTGGAAAGACTTTAAACCAGTTATATTAACCATTGTGAAATTTTGTATAACCGTGTTGTTTTTGGTCAATTTTGTAAATGAGTTAAGTACGTAGGGGTTCCTAAGGTTTTTGAGATCTTTCTAATTCCGTATATGTCTCTTTAGTGGCAATGTGTTTGAGAATGTCTTGCAGTACCTTGCTTGGAGCAAAGGAAAGAAGTCTTTGTTTAGGAGGTTGTATTTGTCTTTAACTTCCTGAAAAGACAGCATCTGGCCATTTTGTAGGTTTATTTGGTCTTTCATTCATTTTATACACTTGTTTTCCCAATGTTTGAATGTTGCATTTGCCATTCCATTTTGAAAATCAGGGTTATCACAAAATGGCAAATTAATTGAGTGATGTTTTCCTATGTTAAGTGAGTGTCTTTTGTTTACAGTCTAGTCTAGTGGGATTTTAGAAGTTGGTGCGGGAAGAATGTATTTTAAGTTTATTTGGCCTGCCAGAAGTTGATCTCTCCTTGTGTCTGTAAATGTGTTTGGAATCCAATTTCTGACCAGCTCTATAAGTGTATCCCTCCATTTCCTCTGGTCTGCTGCAACTTTAACAGGCAGATTCATGGTTAATGACCATTTCAAAGAGATTTTTTAAATCTGCTATTGAGTAGTTTTATGTCTTTATTCCTAATATAAAGTGGAAGCATTTGGCTTTTGTATAGTAGCTTTGAGAATAAGATCAGTTTTATTAGATTGCAGTGACCCAGGAATGAAAGAAGTAATTTGTGCCATTTCTCAACATCTTGCAACATTTCTTTAATAGTTGGTGTAAAGTTCAAAGAGTATAATAAATCTAGCTGTCTAGGAGCCTGAATTCCCAAGTACTTGATTACTTTTGTATTCCATTTGAAGGGCAGTATATCTTTCCAGGGATTGGCGTCTACCGTACCTCTGACAGGAGAGTAGCTTCTGATTTTTCAAAGTTTATCTTGAAACCTGAGACTCCACCAAATTCTAAGATCTTGACGATAATGTCTGGTATTGCAGATTGTAAATTGCAAATAAATAGTAACATATATTGTGCAAATGCTGAGACTTTTATTTCTGTGTTATTTATAGGTATTCCTTTAAATGTTTTCATGGATTTTAGATGTCTGATAATTGGGTCCAAACCCAGATTGAACAACTTTGGCGAGAGGGGGCAGCCCTGTCTTGTCTCTTTCCCTAAAATAAAGTGGTTAGAGTTGAGATTATTTGTTTTAATAAAGGCCTCTGGTGTGGTGAACATTGTTTTAATGAGGTTTGTAAAGTTTTACATTCATAATAGATGGAGCCATGGTATTTTATTTGATGCTTTTTCGCATCTAAATTTCCGATTAAGATAGGTATGTTTTGTTTGTCATTTGAGCTGATGACGGCTGCTAGAGCTGTCCTTGTATATGTAACAGAATGTCTTTTTATTGTGAACTCCGTCTGTTCTTGGAAATTACAGTAGTCTGCCATTATCTTTGTTAAGATTTTGTAATCATTATTTAATAGTGAGATGGGTGTGTGAAAGCTTACTAATTCTGGGTCTCTGACAGGTTTTGGGAGTACAATAATTCTGGCTAAACTTTTAAATCTTTTGGTAAGGATTTTATCTCAAGAGTAAGGTCAAATACCAGTTTGGAAGTTGGGATGATATAGTATGTAACAGGGTATGTCCCATAATACCTTTCTTTCTCCACATAGTATATGTGTTATGTATATCCTGTTAATTGCAGGCAGTAACACGTTAATCTATGGGCCAGTGACCCCCCTTTTTGCTCCACTTGTAAGTGAAGGAAGTAAGGTGGTGACTCATTGCCTGTGTACAGCCTATCAGAGATAGGTACAATCCATGAGCCCGTCCCTTCCAGAGACTTCCAAGTGGGAGTAGCAAAGGTAGTTTAGTCTTACTTTGCCTGCGAAGGAGAGATCATGGGCTGTCAGACTCTTCAATGGCGCGGATGAGCTGGCCCACCTCAGATCGAAAGGCCTGGGTACCATAAAGACTCAAGGCCCCATACTATCGGAGTAGGCACCGTCAAGAAGTCTTGGGAATTTGAATATCAACATCTATGCTGTAAGAAGAACTGCTGCAGTATATCAAATAAATATATCTGTTCACTATACCTCTACCTGGGTGTCAGTTCCTGGGCAGGAGGGGTAAGGAGTGTTGTGGTGGGAGCTGACGTCCTGCATCCCAGGCACCCATCACAGCTGGAGGCGCTGAAGTACTGATAATACAGAACCAGAGAACCCCAAAAGCCAGTCCTGTTGCCCCTTACCATCGTGGCTACTCAGCTCTCCTGAACCAACAGGTATGCCTCAGCAACACACTAACACAGTAATGCAGTGTATCTCCCAGAGGGGGGATGACTGTGTTACAAGTTTAATTTTGTAAGATTTTGTAATATTCTGTTAGTAACACATCTAGATCGGACTCCTGACGAAGTTGCCGCGCCAGCGAAACGAGTAGAGTGAACCAGCAGCAACCCAGAGTGTGCCCCCCCCCATGCCCCAGAACCCGTGTGGATCCATTTCGAGATCGATCGCGAAACCGGAAGTGACGCGACGGGCCGGACCGGAAGTGACGCGACGCGATCCCGGGAGTGGGGTAGATGGTGTATACTGCTGCTGCGCTTTGATTTTTATGTGTCTATGCACATGGTGCTAATGTAAGTGCAAATTACCACTGCTTTTATTGAATATACCTTTAGTGAACATACAATGTTGCCCTAGAGTTGTCTCTGTTTCCGCCGAGGGTTTGTTCTACTGACACAAGGGAGAGTACACTAAGCAAGACCCCCCTGCCAACCACAGATTCTTCAGATTGTCTTCCAATGCTGTATTTTAACTGGGAGAATGTGAGTTCCTAATCTCGATCCCCATACAGATTGCCACAGGTGTTTGGATATACTACACTATTATATATTTTCTTCCCTTTATATGGTGAAAATCTGCGCTCCCCACAAGCTTCTTCCAAACAGTAACACATCTAGCCCTGGTGCTTTATTGTTTTGAAGATGTTTCATTATGTAGCCCCCTTTCCCTATGCCTAAAGGAAACCGCGGGCGACTAAGCGTGCTGCTAGTACCTGTACGCTCACAGGAGGCCTGAGCCTCCGCTTCTGGGAGCCCGGGGTGAGCTCTCTCTCTTAGTGGAGCGCTTTCACCTATGAGGGATCACAGCATGGGCGGGATGACTCCTCATAGGAACCGATACAAATAGAAATAACAATACCACACCATATATATAACTTGGTTCTTATTCTGGACCCAGGGTCACTTGTAGCATATGAGTAAGTCCATGTAGGCTAACTCGTCCCATTTTTAAATAACACAAAGTCCTTCTATTTTCTTCAACTTTAGTGAGAGGAGTTAACGGAAATATAAAAGTTCTTGTATGTGAATTGGGATGGCAAATTTCTCTTGTCAGGAGAATAACCTTATGAGAGGAAGGTGTTCTGCTATGGAGGAACTGCTTCTCTGAGGGGAAGGTAAAAAGGATTTCCTTTCTGAGGGAGCAGTGGAAGATGTGTCTACTCACTTTTGCTGCTTGTTGAAAAGAGAGAGCACGCTTTCCTTCCAGACAGGAACAAACTAAGGGGCACCAGAGAAGGGCAGGGGGAGAGGGCTAAACCAATCTCAACTATGAGCATTGGGAGGTTGCCAGGGCAACTGACTAGTGGCTGTGTATAGGGTGTTATTTGTAACAATAATGTTGCAATAAACACAAGCACTGGCTGTTTCATAGCAGGGAAAAGCATGTGTAGCGCACTTTCCCCCACCCTATGGAAGATGTGGCGACTACGGTGTGTGGTAAGTTACCTGTGGCTCACAGAAGGCCTGAACCGCCGCCACTGGGAGCCTGTGGTGTATCTGGTTCTTACAGTGACAGCGCCTCCACTCGCAAGGGATCCCGACATGGCGGGATGAACCCTTACAGGAACAATAATAATACACGCACACAAATATATATATGCTAACGACCTTTACTGAACACAATAATCTTGGTACCCTGTACCCCACAGTAATATAGCCCCCAACCTGATACCAACAGTGAGTGTCCCCAAGGTGCATTGGTTGCCAGGCACCAATTCCCAAAGTCAAGGCCCACCCAAAGGGTTGGAGATACAGTAGCGCTATCCCATGGAGTGTTAGTGCATTTGGTCAGGTACCTCCCCGGGACTCCAGCACCCGGGTATTGCAGAATAACAAGGAGGATTTCTCTGAACCAACGTTGTCATCCGCGATGGCGTCCGCCTCCGCGTGGGGGTGAAAACCGGCGTGGATAAAATCACCCTACCGTCTTTACCATGTCACTGGTCTGGTCCCTGACCACAGGCCGCAGTCACCGCGTGGCATCTCACCGGTGCTGTACCTGATATATGCAACTATTGGGGAAAGGTCCCTGACTATGGGCTTTCCGTATAGCAGCCACAAGCTACAGTGAGTCGGGGCCTAAATGGGGCCTAAGGAGGAAGATCTGGCCTAGTCCAGGGTAGCACTGCTCCCTGGACACTACCTTTTAATTTATCCATAGCTGAGCAGGGGATTCTCACAGCCCTATTGGCTGGTTCACGCCATGTGACTACTTGCCCCATGTACACTATGGGACTTGTAGTCCCTGCAAAGCCCTATCTCTCCAATGGCTACCTCGCGCTACTGCACTGCGCATGCGCCACTCGGTAATGGCCGCCGGGCTCCTTCTGTGCATGCGCGAACCTCCGCCTCACAAGATGGTGGTGCCCTACTGCGGGAGCCTCCGGCGAGCCCATCGCCGGCTCACAGAGGTAAGTGCGGCAACCGGAGGGGAAACCCAGGCCACACTTGTAACTTAACTAGGGAGAGCTGGTAGCCTTAGAGCTGCAAAGGTACACAGAAAATAAACAATCCTTTTCCAGGACACTCCCCCTCTGGTATCAGTTGATACGACTATATCTTACATATACTGTATGTGGAACATATAAAATACAATAATAATGTATCCATGTTCACATAACAATGTGGTACTAGCCGGTAGCACTGGCTCCTAGATCCCTTTGGCAAGGGATGCCAAGTAGGAGCACCAGTCCAGGATGGCTGGGTGCTCCACAATGTCACTTTGTCAAAGTCTCTGCAACTGTTTCGTTTTGAACATATGAGAGAACAGTCTTTTTTGCCTTTGTAATTTTGTCGATAGTATGCAACCTTTGCGTAGATGCCAGCCGTGACAGCTGGCTGCATTGCAACCAAGCATTTGGCGGAAAGAAATTGCTATGCGTCTGAGATGTGCCATCGCTCGCAGGATGATGGGTGGATATAGATCCCCTTAAGAACTATTTTCTGCGATATTCATCCACTTCAGCGGCTGGAATTATATCATGGGAACGTAGATTCCACAAAACAAACTGTATCCATTGAATAAACTCAGACTATAGATCTGGGACCAGAGATCATTTTCATCCTCTTCTAAGCTGTAGATCTATGTTAATAAGTCCACTAACCTCTGTGCTGTAGCATCTGTATCTGGTTCTCGATGCATCCTTGCCATCGTAGAGGCGAGGGGTTTAAAGCACTCCATTATCCGCTGCCTCTTAACAGCTTTGGTGCAAGACCATTCCTCCAATACTTGCAAGGAATGGTCCTTCCAGGCATCAAAGGCCTCTTCTCCAACAGGTGTGGGCAACACCCCGGAAATAACTTTCAATTTACGGTAATGCTGTGCCTGAGACGACTCGCTCTGTTCCCAGTCAATTGCTGCATGGCTTCTGCAGCATCTGAACTCCATCCGAGCGACTGTGATTCCTCTGACCAGATCGGTGGCTGCGACCGGACTCGGCACTGGCTTCGCTCCTGCAAGGACTTCCTAGGGAAGATGAAGACATAACCATCGGAAACTCCTGCATGTCAGTGGCGAAACTAGTGGGCTCCACCTTCACGGGTATTTCTGGATAGATTATAGGACACCCGCTATCTAGCGCTCTACGGAACCGTAAGGTGGGCGGACCTCCTTCTTCTGTTAAGTCATACCCGCCTGTAACTAGCACTGCGCACCATAATTTCTGAGTCTGTTTGGTGGGTTAGGATATGGCCAGCCTGTAGGCCTGGAAACTGCCCCAGTACTATACAGATGTCGTGAGAGGCGGTGTCGTTGGGGACTTGCCCAATGGCAAGAACCTGTTGAGGTGATACAAAGCTTTTCAACTTCCATCCATAGACCTCCCGCCGGGACGGTAATGATATGATCAGCGACATAATTTGGATTTGACTAATTTTGGGCACACCAGGTCTTAATCTCAGCAGCGCCTCCAAATGTAACCCCCTTTCCCTATGTCTAAGTGAAACCACTACGCATGCTGCTAATACCTGTATGCTCACAGGAAGCCTAAGCCTCCACTTCTGGGAGCCTTGGGTGAGCTCTCTCTCTTAGTGCAGCACCTCCACATATGAGGGATCCCAGCGTGTGTGGGATGTGATAATTTGGGAAGATTTGCTTTTTCTAAGAAGTTGTTACAGTAGCTTTGATGGTGTCATTTTTATCAGCTGTATATAGGGTGTCATAGAATTTTTTTTTACATTTCACTGATGATTGGTATTGTGTTTGGTTTCCTGCTGTGTCTTACCAAGTTGACTAGTAGAGCAAATTACCGGCTTTATTTGTTTATCTAAAAAATCTATTGTGTTGATAGTCTATTTTTAATTGGGTTCATTCTTTTTGTAAGGTTTCATAGGAATTCTTAATTTGCAAGTAATTGTCTTATGAGTTCTGTATGCTTCAGTTATTTTTTTTTGTCTAGGGATCTTATTTTATCATGAATTATCTTTTTTCTTACTTGCTACATAAGAGATGATTTATCCACTCAATGTTTCTTTGGAAGCGTTCCACAGAAAGGTGGGTTATTTATGTGTTCAGCATTATCCTTTAAGTAATTTGACCATGTATTCTTTAGAACTGTTTTGAATTCACTTAGATTGTAAAGATATGATTGCATTCTCCAATTTGTGATTTCTTGGAAGGGGCTTAATGTTTAGTTCAATCCAAATTGGAACATGAACTTAATATATAAAAGGTCACTCACATAAATGTAATTAGTATATTTTGTATGCCTGCAGCTTTGAGTCCTTACTGCCAGGTTACCAGAGAGTTGCTATTTATACTCTTCTTACTGCCACCTTCAATGCGTCTGTGTCCTCTGTGTTGTGGGCTCACTTAAGATGTCCGACAGGGTGGTGTGGGCTTGATGAAGCATGCTGCGGCCCCTGTTCATCCACAGCGGCCGTTCCAATGCGCCGTCTCTGTGAAGGGATCGGAGAGCAGAGACGGAGCATTGGAATGACCCCTGTGGATGAACATCTTAAGTAAGCCCACAACACAGAGGACACAGACACATTGAAGGTGGCAGCAAGCAGAGCATAAACAGCAACTCTCCAGTAACCAGGTAGTAAGGACTCCAGATGAAAGGCATCCAAAAAATACGAACTATATTTATGTGAGTGACCTTGTATTTATTTTGATTCAATAAATTGTGATTTCATTTTTATCTATGTTTGGGCCCATATGTTATTCTACATGGATTGGTAATCCTGGAATTGGAGCAGCACTCATAGTTCTACAAACAATCAAAGAGTGAAAAAATGGACATTGCCGTTTGGAACAAAATCCAACAGACTCATAGGGGCATATGCACTAAGCTCTGATAGAAGAAATCGACAGGGTTTTTAAATTGCCATTTTTTACAGCGTTGATATCACGGTAGGCAGAAAGCCCCGAATACCAGTGATTTCAACATTTGCAAAAATGGCGAGTAGCCGGTGGCGTGAAGATCGCCCCTTTGAAAAGGGCTCACCTGGCGAGCTCTTTCTGCTGCCGAGAGAGAGAGACGTCTCTCTCTGCGCAAACCTCACCCAATTACATTTTATCACTAGTGTACATGAGCAGGTGGTCTCAGGAGCAGAACCGTGTTGATTTCAGGTCCGTCAACCCCTGCTTCCTGAGACACAGGCCCCATTATGGGGTGCCGGTATCTCCTATGCATTTGATTCCCACTGTCACGTGACGCGGGACTTTTCAATGCTTAGGAGATACCAGCACCCCATAAGGGATGTAACTTTAAGGGATGATGTCACATCCTTTTTAACTAAGGTAACCTATCACAGGGTACAGCAACCAATTGGATTGTCTTCAATCTCATTGGCTCTAATACCATGTGATACGGCCATGGAGTTTGAAGGATGTGACGTACCTCCCTTGGAGATGACGTCACATTCTTAAAAATATATATATTTACAGTATTGGCCAATGCATTTTTTGGCAACTGCTTGCTTTATATTGAGTGTTATTTGAGTGTTATTTTTTTCTATTTCAGTTTATTTCTTGGGTTCAATTGTTTGTCATTTTGTTGGCTTGTTTATATTTTTTGATCCGATTGATTAGTGTTTTTTTTTTTTTTCAACTTATATTTTTTTATTATTTTGTTCAGTACATAATATGCATACAGTGAAAAAGCTCGTAAGAACAAACATTATCAGCTTACTGCATGTGTCATTCAACTTTGTAATTGGGTAGAGGGTTTTGGACATACGGGGTAGACGGACAGACAGACAGGGGGGGGTCTCCGGCCAGAAGTCGGAGGGGAGAGACAAACAAAAAGAGGGGGAGAAGAAGAGAGAGAAGGAGGGGGGGGGGAGTTCGGGGGGTCTCCTTCCATGATTCCGCCTTTGCCTCTCTCATGCTGGTTCTCTGCGTCTGAGGACTTTGTGCATACCCCATAGGACCTCTAACTTTTGACTAGTTTGTCTCTCTCATTTTCTTATAGGTCCCTCTTGGGGCCGTGGGGTTTTGGAGTGGGGTGATTAGTGTTTTTAATTAATTCTTTCTTGTGTTGGCTCCTGCTTTTAATTGATGTGTTGGACAGTGGTTTTTTTAATTAATTGATTTGTTGTCTACTGGTTAAAATTAATTCATGGTTTTTTTGGTTAGTGCTTTTATGTATTATTGGTTGACTAGTGCTTGTATTTATTTCATTTATTGTCTAGTGTTTTTATTGATTGAATTGTGGTGTTAATGTGCTTGTGTATATGTTTGAATTTTTTAAATTTCGGCCTTCATGCTTTTTTATTAGGGTGACCATTGAGTGCTATAGGGGCTTGTCATTCCCATATTATTTGGGTATGATGTACTACAATACCAATCAATGGGTATAGTGGGTCCGGGGTGGGTGGTTAGGCCTCCCAGGGGGCTAGCGGGGGACGGGGGTAAAACCCTTAATTACTATAGCGGTTATTAACCGCTATCGTGATTAAGGGGTTAGGGGCCATTAGATTGTATTTTGCTATGTATTCTTCCTGTGAATGGAGGACATGGCCCTGCAGTATGCTGATGAGGATGCCCTTCATTATGGCAGGGGTAAGTAGAACATTTTTTATTTACGCTGACTGGCTAATGTTTGATTTAATAATGGGCAAATTAGCTATTATCCATATATTGATAATAGTTATTTTGCCCATTACTGTACTGTATGTGTTTGGTGAGGGGGGTGGGGGGACACCTGGGGGACCCCTGGAAACCTATAGAAAAAAAACAAGGGCCCCAGACACCCATGGGGATGACCTGGGGACACCCATGGGGACCACCCGGGGACCCTGTTGAGGCCCACGGACAACTGCAAGGACCACCTGGAGGCCTACTGACCCCCCACGGGGACCCCCGCTGGCTTCTGGTATGAATCATGTGTATAAAAAAATTAATTATGTTTTTATGTGGGGCACAGGGGGTGGGTTGTGTATTGGTGATTATAACATATTGTAATGTTTATTGAGGGCAGAGGGGTTGAGTGAAGGGCCAAGTACCCCCTTCACTCACCCTCTCTGCCCCCAATAAAGCTGCTGTTGTCCATTAACCCCTTCATTGCCTTAGCAGTTAGCCGCTATGGTCATGAAGTTGACTGTAAATGCATTTTTATTGCATTGGATTGATGCCGGGGGTCTCCGGTGCTGATATTAATGGATATCAGCTCCAGAGATACCCGGCATCAATCCGATTTAGGAAAAATGCATTATTTTTTCTAAGTCCCATCTCGCCGCTTCTTGGCAGCTTCTCACCACCATGTCTAACTTTCCTGGCGAGACGATTTTGAGAGGAAATCTCAATTCTAGAGCCGCGATTGGAATATGAACCACTAAAGTAATGAAGTGCGTAACCCCTCCCACTACCCACCTGGTAGGTATAAACACCTAGCTAGGGCCACATGCCAACTTCACCCATCCTCGTTTCCCACAATAAACATTCATAAACACAACAACCCAACTACCCACCTCCTCTAACAACCCACACACACACACAAACATACACACACACAGTTCAGCAATGGGCAAAACTACTATTATCCATTTATGGATAATTGCTCATTTGCCCATTCAAAATCAAACATTAGCCAGTCAGCATCAATAAAGTAAGTTAAACTCCTACTTACCCCTGCCATGATGAAGGGTGTCGTCATCACCATACTCCAGGTCCATGTCTTCCGTTGGCAGCAAGAGTACAAGAAAAAATACAATCTAATGGCCCCAAACCCTTTAATTACCTTAGCAGTTAATAACCGCTATAGTATTTAAGGGGTTAACTAACCATTCCCCACTACTCACTCAGGAGGCCTAAACACCCATTGGTATATGAAACAAAGCTACTACAAGCTCTCAACAGATAGTTAAAGGGAAAAGACCAAAGCAATTCCCAAAAATCATAAATCTTGCAATCTGTATATGGGACAACAGTGGCTAAACTGTGAAGGCAATTAAAGCGCTGGATCCGTGAAGGGTATGAAGGTGAACACAAGCAGGGTATACAGCAACTGGATTCCAATTAGTAGGAGCTGGTAAGGGTATTTGCATAACGGAGGAAATATATAATTGTACCTCTGTATCCCAGTCCCGAATGTAGTTGGGATATTATTTTTTTTGCATATTGAGGAGTATAGAACTTTTTATGTTTATTCATGATTTGATCAATGCTTCCTTATTCATAGACATATTCATACTGTATATGATATGTCACAATCAGATAACAATAGACGTGTCATTTTAGATAACGTAATATGTTCCCCCAGCTAAGATGTTTTATTTGTGCTATCTGTTATAAACTAGACTTTGCTGCTTCTTCCAGAAGACCAATATATTCTTATTTCATTATTGATGTGTAACTTTTTGCTACCTTCTTTGGCTGGTTCATTGCATTGAGTTTTTTTTAGCTTTAGCCTTTTATATGTATTGCACTAGCAAGCTGTATTCATTATGTGAGTCTCATGATTATGGCTATTTCAACTCACCCATAGTTTTTCTATTACAATACATCCTTGGTTTGTTTGCCATACATATTTTTGTGTTATTTTATACATACTCAATATTGAGTACATATCATGGGTGACCATTTATTTCTGCAGAGCTTCTATCATGGGATATATACATGAGCTCTGACAGTGAATTATATTTCATCTAAATGGTTAAGATTTCACATAATCACTTTGACTTGCACTGTTTAATGCAGCAGGTGGGATTACAACTAATTGTGGTTACCCAATTACCGTCAGGTGTATCTGAGTACACAAGAGGGGCTATATTAATGTGTTTACTGCATAGCCCTAACCATACTCCTTGAGAAAGGGCTGTATAGCCCGAAACGCGTGGGAGTTTTTTCCCTGTACTGTTTTTGTCCGTTTTTTTTGTTTTTTATGTAGTTCAAGAAAAGATTTTAACTTTTTCACTTACCTGGTGAGCTGATGGTGCTTCTTTTGGACTCGGCTGTCTTGAACCAATCCCTCTCCTGTTCGGCCTAACCACCACTATACCCACCCTCTACCCATTGATTGGCACAGTGGTACATCATACCCATATAATACAGTATGGGCATAATAAGCCACTATAGCAGTCAATGGCCAACCTATAAAAAAAAATCATCTACCCGAAAAATAGCATAATAATTAAATAAATACACAAGCACCTATATACCACAGCAATAAAAGAACTAAAAAGCCTAAACTACACATAATAAAATTATTCTAACACCATTATTCTTTTATTGTTGCGGTGTATAGGTGCTTGTGTATTTATTTAATTGTTGTGTATTTTTCAGATATAGTAGATGATTTTTATATATACTTTGGACTTTGACTGCTATAGTGGCTTATCAAGCCCATATTATATGGGTATGATGTACCACTGTGCCAATCAATGGGTAGAGGGTGAGTACAAGGGGCCCGGGTGGGTAGTTAGGCCTCCAGGGTGGGTAGCAGGAGATGATTGTTTAACCCCTTAATTACTATAGCGGTTATTTACCGCTACGGTGATTAAAGGGTTAAGGGCCATTAGATTATATTTTTTCTTGTACTCTTGCTGCCACGGAGGACATGGACCTGGAGTATGGTGATGAGGTCACCCATCATCATGGCAGGGGTAAATAGAAGTTGTATTTACTTTATTTATGCTGGCTGGCTAATGTTTGATTTTGAACAGGCACAAGAACTATTATCCATAACTGGGTAATAGTAATTTTGCCCCAAGGGTGGGTGTTTAGGCGTACCGGGAGGGGTTGGGGGACTGGTTAACCCCTTCATTACCATAGCGGTTTCCACCACTATGGTAGTGAAGGGGTTAACTCCTCCTACAACCTTCCTGACAGGCCTAGCCACCCAACCTGGGGCTACTACCCCCTTCATCCACCCCCTCTGCCCCCAATAAACAGACTATTGAAGTTGAACCCCTTCATTGCCTTAGCGGCTAACCGCTAAGGTAATGAATCTGTTTTAATAAAAAAATTATATACTAGTGTATGTGAGCAGGGGGGTCTCCAGAGCAGAACCGTGTTGATTTCAGGTCAGGGGAGTTCCTGCTTCCCGAGATACAGGCTCCGTTATGGGGTGCCGGTATCGCCTATGCATTTAATGTCCTGGTCACGTGGCACGGGAGATTTAAATGCATAGGAGATACCGGCACCCCATAACAGGGCCTATATCTCGGGAAGCAGGGGGGTCCTCAGACCTTAAATCAATGCGGTTCTGCTCTGGAGACCCCCTGCTCACGTACACTAGTAATACATTTTTTATTAAAACCCTGCGATCGCTGGCGAGACATGCACAGGGAGAGGAGGCTCTCTCTGTGTAGCTCTCTATGGAGCTGGCCCGCCCACAGCGCTGCAGATCCACGGGAGAGAACTTTTGATAGAGGGGAATATCACATTGCTGCTCCTTGACGGTTTTGGTCATTTAACTATCGCAGGTCTTCAGAGTTCTGGTAGTAGGGATGTGGCTTCTCACTGTTTCAAACAATTACTATGTGGGTTTCCTCAAGAAAGGTTTGGTTTAACATTTCTTACCAACTGTACTGATAATATTAAGTTAACTTAAAGAAGCAATCGCTTTTGTTTTTTGTTCAAATATGATATTAACCTGGGGGTTCTGCAGAGATAATCGTTGGCCTCCCAATATCCATGGACACCCCTGTTCAAGACTGGCGAGCTGATCATTATAAGGAACCAGGTGGCAATCCAAGGTTAGCAACATAATAATAATAATAACTTTATTTATACAGTATAGTGTTTTTCTCACATTGGGCCTCAAAGTAACTTCACAGTTACACAAAATGAAACAAAAAAAACATTTAAGGTTATAAAAGAGACCAAACACAAGGAAATATATAATACAGTAGCTAATAAATGCCAGACAGATTGTGATTCAGTAATTAAATGCCTGTGTAAACATGTAGAACTTGAGCCTGTTATATTAGATTTCCAGAGAGGGGGCCTCTCGAACTGTACGAGGCAGATTGTGAGAGAGTAGGGGCAGCATTGCTAAAAGCTCAGGTCCCAAAGGAAGTCAAGAAGATTCTGGGAACTGTTAGGAGTCCATCATCTGCAGATCGAGGTGAGCGAATGGGAAGTGTAGGGAACTACAGTAGAAGCTCTTTCAGATTGCTGGGACCATGGTCATGTAGTGTTTTGAATGTCAAAAAGTAAATCTTGAAATAAATTCGCCTTTTTACAGGCAGCTAGTGCAGAGAACTGAAAACAGGTGTCATGTGACAAGAATGGGTCTGCTTAGTTAACAAGCTAGCTGCAGCATTCTGCCCCAGCTACAGGTGGCGCAGCTCTTTTTCCAGAAGACCCAGGTAGAGTGCATTGCAGTAGTCCAGGCATGAGGACACAAATGCATGGACAAGGGTAGTAAGATTCTCTGGGGGGATCAAGTGCTTAAACCTGGCTATGGTCTTTAGGGGGAAGAATAAAGATTTGATCATGGCTGTGTAAGGAATTGGGGAACACGTCCCCTGCGATGTGTTCCCTCCATACCTGCCACTGCTGCACCTTCCGCTCCAGTCTCTAGCCATGCACGCACCCCCGCTCTGTTTAAAGAGCGCGCGCGCGCGCACCCGCAGCTCTTCAACGCGTACCACGGAGCATAGCTTTGCTCCCCGGAAGCGACGTGCCTCCCACCGTTCCCCAGCTGCATGTCAAGTATCTTTAAATGCACACTTGTCTCCTGCAGCCTATCCTAGCCTCCGCAGAATCCGTGCCTCCGCTCCGCCTCCCCTGCTACTGGTTCCTGTCTGTTATAAAAGACTTCCTCTTCCTTTCCTGCTTTGCTGAACATAACCTGTGTAGCCTTGTGTTCCTGCGTTCTGTTGTGCCTTGCCCTGTGCCTTGCATGATTATAGGACCCCCTCTGGATAAAGACCCCAGCTTGACTATTGGACCCGCTCTGGAAAACGACCCCGGCTTGCCTCTGACTACCCGCACCTCTCCATCCCTGATCACGGCTTACGGACACTCTACCAATCTCTTGGCTCCAACCTCCGACCGCGGCACAATGGACTCCGACCATCCCACTGGCTCCGCCCCCGGACTCTGGCAAGTGTCTGAACTAACCCGATCTCTCCAATCCAGACCAGGCTACGCTGACAACCCACCGTCCAGACGTGCCCCCGCTGCTGTGGGAGCGCAGTTCCATACTTTCCCACCTTAGTACCGGGGTCCCGCCTAATCGTGGTGAGCGCAAGCGTTACAAGCTGACACCTGATGTTTATGGGTCAAGTTCCAATAAAGGACAACACCAAGATTCCACACATGTACAGTGTTTAGCAGCTTGGAGCCCCCAAGCTTAAGGCCAGAGAATTGACATAGCTGCAGTCTTGTTGTTTTCCGACGGTGAGCATCCACCACAAGTACTTCTGTCTTATCAGGATTCAACCTCAACCAACTAGCAATCATCCACTCTAGGATGTCACATAAACATCTATTCAAGACTGATAATGGGTCTGGTGCAAAGGACAAGTAGAATTGAGTGTTATCTGCATAGCAGTGATAACCCAGGCCATGTCATCTGATTATGCCACTTAGTGGCAGCATGTATCCTGCGAACCGAGAAGTACACTCCTAAAGATACTCTCTGTGACTTGCCAGTGAGAAAAGATGTGACCGGCTTAGAACTGTGCCACCAAGTCCACAGAAATCCTCCAGGTGCTCAATTTAGATCACATGGTCCACAGTATCAAATGCTGCAGAGAGTTCAAGGAGTAAGATCAAACAGTCGCCTTTGTCTCTCTCCATAAGGAGATCTTTTAGCACACGAACCAGAGCTGTTTCAGTACTATGCCGTGTTCTGAATCTTGACTGGAATGGGTCATAAATGTCATTAGTTGATAGACAGCTTCCAGTTGGGTTGGCAGCACTTTTTCAATAACTTTCCCTAGGAAAGGAAGATTTAATAAAGGCCTGTAATTAGCTATGTAATCTGGGTCTAATGATGGCTTTTTTAGAAGAGGTCTGATGACTGCTTCCTTCAGCAGTTTGGGAAAGATCCCTGTCTGCAAAAAGCACAGGACTAATATGGCTGTGACGATCTGGGTTTTTGCGTTCAGCCAATAGAAAAGCTGTCACATCATTATGTTATGACATTGCAGCTTTCTATTGGGGTCGCCATGGCCCTGTTTCTAGTCCATGGGCACATTTAACATTTTGAGGTCTCCTAACATGCACTAAATAACTATTAATATCCCATAGTTTAGGTAGAATGTAAACCTCCTGCCCTCTCACAAATCAAAGATTTCCTCCCATTCGTAGTAATGGTACTAAAGAAGTGTTAAATGTTTGCAGTGTTTGCTTAATCTTGGATTATAAGGAGGCTCTGGGGCCACCTTTTAGTTTAGTCCAATGAGCTTTAGTCGCATTACTGATGCAGCGGCCGTTATTCGAACACTTCACGCGTCATGTACATCGGTATCCCGATATGAAACCGCAGGATGAATCCCAGCCTTCCCGCACTAAGATGCGAACGCGGCGAGAGCAGAAAAACGAA
This sequence comes from Ascaphus truei, assembly GCF_040206685.1. Lineage (NCBI taxonomy): Eukaryota > Metazoa > Chordata > Amphibia > Anura > Ascaphidae > Ascaphus > Ascaphus truei. The sequence goes on from NC_134485.1 coordinate 386,260,805, forward strand.
TTTTAGTGTTCTGGCTTTTAAAAACATGAAATTGACACAGTACTGTACACATTACAATTCATCCATATTATTGCAAATGAAGAAACAGAATCCATGAAATTAAACAAAACATCCGCGATAAGCGCGGGTGCCTGGGGCGATTTGCCGCGTTCATGCTGCGTGGGGAACAGCAGAGAACTCAAAATCGGCGCCGATATGTGTTCGAATAACGGCCGCTGCATCAGTATAAGGAACTATAGTGTTTGCCCCCCAATGTCATGCAGCGTTCTAAAACAAAATAGTAATTTGGGCTACAGCCTTCACGTATATCTTGTTGTGCTCTTGATTTTTCAGAAGCATCATCTGATTTGTCACAAAATTCATCAGTATTATCAGCCTTCTCCTGACAGTGCCCGGCCTCCTCACAGCCCCCGGCCTTCTCCTCACAGCCCCCAGTACCCTCCTCCCAGCCATGCAGCACTTACCTGGTGGCAGACAAAGGGACTATGAAGGTCCGGCCCGGAGTGGAGGATGGCGGCAGGGGAGAAGGACCATGGTGGCAGGAGCAGAGGGCAGTTGTGGAGCCACCCCAGCAGTCACCGTAAGTTGTAATTTACTTCTGGATCATATACCTCTGGGGTGGGCTTCACCACTACCCTCTGCTGCTGCCACTATGGTCCTCCTCCACAGCCACCATGGTCCCCCACTGCAGCCACCATCCCCCACCTTCTTCCACCTCACCGCTGCCATCCTTCTCATTCCATCACTGCTGGCTAGACCTTCATCCCTGAATTGTCCCATTGACCCTGAAATTTAGGACAATTATGCATCCCAACAGACCTTTCAGTGATAATGGGACAATTCATTAAAATACGGGACAAACGTTAACGAGTCTAGTTAACGAGACTAGCGCCAATTTCTTAAAAGTCTGGACGCCATGGTTGGCACAGACAGATATCCCCGGGGTTGAGAGTAACACAATTTGGCTATGATAGTATTAGGTGCGTTCTCCTTTGGGAATGGAAGACTACACAGACACCTAGTCACACAGACGACATGAGGTTAGAGTCATATAACAAGGGCCGCCTCGGGAACAAGTCAGGCTGACTTCTGTTAGCCGACAGCTCTCGCCGGGGGGCGGCGCCCGCTCCCTTCCCTCCCCTACGCCCTTCCCCTCCTACACCTCCCTCCCCCTTTTTTTCCCCTTCTCCACCCCTTAGATTTGGTTCATTTCACCCCCATCGCACGGCTGTGTAGGGCTCGAAAAGCCGTGCGATCCCTTTGTAAATTAAACAATTTTCAAGAACTGCTAGTACATGTACTAATGCTTGTACTCCACATTCTGTATTGTATACTATGCATACATTTTTCAATAAAATACAAGTTATATAAAAAAAAAAATACGGGACAATCCAGTATATACGAAACATCTGGCATCCCTAATCTAGAAGAGTAACAATCTTGTTAATACCTAAAAGGTAATATCCAGAGTGTTTTTCTGGATTAATGACTTCTCCAGATTACGCTGAGCACTTTCACAAGGGCTGATATAGTTCCTCTGGCTTTAAGAGGCTAGACTAGCAAATCAACATGAAATAAGGGGAATTACTGTATCAGGTAAAGTCTCAGTTTGAGTGAGGCATATTAGAGCGTGGAGGCCTATAATTCATGTTCAGGAAGAATGAGAATCTCTGCTGTATGTTTTCTAACAAAGGGATGGGGTGGCGGGCTGTAGTATCATTTGTATTAATAATCAGATATAATATATATCCAAGCTACAGTGTAAACACAATGGATAAAGAGAATTATTGTTTGTAGTTAAAACAAGTGTATACAGTAATGTATTATTTCAATGGTAGCACTTAAAATATCAATTAGGTAAGAGCAAGATTGGTTTTTGCAACTTTGACAACTTATGACGCAAAATGGGAGGGCTCCGTTAGGAAGTGATGGATCTCTTGGAACACAAAAGTATACCATTTTAATATACATAACTCAGGTGTATCTAAAATACATAGAAACATCTTATCTAAAGTCTATACATTGAGTAAAAACAGTGTAAGCTGCGAGCTAGTAATTACATTTTCAGTTTGAAAGCTTAATTCTGAACAGTATTGTCACGGTAGCTTACAGGGTTATAATATACGCAAAATAACTGGGTTGAATTGAATAAGACTGTGATATAATAAAGAGATTTTATTCCTTAAAAGACAAGTGGACACACAATATTGGACAAATAACAAATGGAAATATAGACACTTACTTAGAGAAGGGACAATGAAATAACCAGGATTCAGGTTAGCAGTTCATTAGGCAATACAGGATACAAAATGAAGACACGAAAGACACTGGGCATAGAGCTTACCATCGTTTTGATGTGATTTTGGCTCTATACCCTAACATTGGGACTCAGGTATTGGATGACAATTACCTGCACCCAATTGCTCTTTGCAAGCTAACGTGGGAAGCACTTTGGTACCTGCCCCCAAGTAGCTGGCACATGCACACAATCCTCTGGTCAGAGTCCCATTTCCTGAACCCCACACTAAAAGGTTGGCGTCTCCTAGTCTGCCATTTGGGATTCTGGCCCGGGAAACTCTGACCAGAGGTGTGAAGCACAACACTTTACACATGTACCCACGTTCTGCTCTTCTCCGCCCTAGAATACTTAATCAGGGTGGGGAAGCCTTTGTTCAGTGGGATTATTGTAGACACACTGTTGCCGCCTGGCCATTAGCCTACCTTATGGGCCAGTAGCTTTTGCGGGCTTTCCTGTAGGCATAAAATATAGTGGATTTACAATATTTTATACACATCAAAAAATTCCGTTTGGTTGGGCCAATCGGGCTAAAACTTGCCAGACCCTAATGCAGGAGGGGACTTTCCATGGTGGCCAAGTTTTAGCTCGTTGCGACCCACCGAACCGGAGATACAATATTAGATTTTAAAACAACATGTTTTACAAATTGCATTTCTCCGCCATGGAGTCAATGACAAAACCACAATTTAAACAGTTAACCATACTCCGTTCGGTTGATTGGAGAGGGCTGGAAATTGCCATGCAATCATGCCGGAGCTGTGACTCCATGCTGGCCAAATCCCAGCCCTCTAGTCCTTACGGAACCGGAGATAATGGTTTCAGGTTTTTTCACTTTCGCACTTCGCGTTTTAAAACCTAGCGGCTTTTCTCTGCCATCGTGATCAATGGCGGTGACCATTGTGGCGGCCGCGACCCTTTCCTGTGACCATTGCCCATCGGACCCGGTTGGGGTTGAGTAAGGGGGTCCCCCTGAGCTAGGGGCAAAAAGAATTGGACCGCTTGCTTCCCCAGAACCAAAGTTACAATTTTAATATGTTTGAACTTGGCCGTGGCCGAGTTCCCACGGTAATTGAACGATCAAAGCTCTTTCTTTGAGAATGTAACTATTTTCGGATACTGCGGTTTGGCCGGCAGCCAACTCAGTTCCTGGAGAACGGACTCGAGGAATCCCCATTGAAATGCATTAAACCTATTCATTTCAATGGGAAAAGCGCCACTCCTCCTCTCGGGCGCCACCTGCTGGTCTTTCTCGATAGACTTCTATGGAGCTCCAATGGCGACCTATGGGACAAGCTGTAAATGGGGGTTAAAAAGGCGGGAAGGGGAACAAAGGGCCATAAACATACACACACAGTTAACCCTTTCCCTCCCAACCTGATCCCAGTGTATGTGTTTGGTGCATACACTGTAAGGGTACAAAACACATGTAATCCGTGACATACATTTTGGTATTGAGGCAGGGGCATAAAAACACACTTGACCATTATTATGGTTAACCCCTCACCTCCCACACGAGGGTAGGGGTGGCCAGCTGGGGTGTAACCGCTTTTATTACCGGGCCAGCCACCTCCTCTCGTGACAAGTATACAATATTGCTCTTCTTGGTGACTCATTCTCAGATGACTGAGGAATACCACAACTGTTCTAATGTTATAGTGATTCTGAATTGTAAGACTCTTTAGTAAAAATACAGTATACAGTACATTGGTGTCCATTATAAAATATATAGAGTCACTGTGAAGATATAATTTCAGATGGCTTCTTGAATTTAATACAGCATATTCTATATCGCAGAATACAGTATACTTAAATAATTCATGGAACTCTTGGTGATATTGGGATATGATTGTTCTTTTTATATTTGCTGGATGAACTCTCTACGAGATATACAGTATTTCTACTGGAGGATATAACAGTGAAATATGTATGTATTAAAGAAAATATATATATATACTGTATATTTGAATTGGTTGTAACTAGGTAGGGGTAAACACCTCTGCCCTTTTATTTGTATAAATCTCTCTTACAAAAGGGTATCTTTCTACAGAAGAGATGACAAGTACAGTATAGCGGGCAGGAGCAAATTAAATAAGAGTATTTTCAGTGTACAAAGAAATAAACATGACTTACACTTATTTGTAACGGCAAACTATGGAATCACAATAAATTATCGCAAAAGTACAGATGCAGCGGCCTTTATTCAAACAAATCATGGAGCCGTTTTCGTGTGCGCTGCTGTACTCCACGTGGCATTAATGCAGCCAATCGCCCCAGTTGTTGCTTTGTTTGAATTTCATGGATTGTGTGCAATTAAATGCAATGAAATTAATGAATTGTAATGTGTACAGTATTGTGCTACTGTGTCAATTTCAGGTGTTTAAAAACCAGAACACTAAAATGCCATTTTCTGCACTCGCGTCTTAAGGTGGTACGGTTGGAAGAAATCATGCGCCATCACATGGGTATTCCGAGGAATACACCGCATGAAGTGTTCGAATAACGGCCGATGCATCTGTACATTGTTGTACCTATCTATGCTGTGCTAGCAGTATGTGCTATGTCTAGTTATTGTAAACCTCCTTGTCCGGCAATGAAGATGTTTACAGTACATTGAGTTGAACTATATACATGGCAATGCTCAGTCTCCCATACCTTTTCAGAGTGCTGGCTCGGTGCAGCATGGGCGTGAATATGCAGATAGAATAACGGTGGACACCAGGAACTTTTATACTGTATTTCACAGAAGAGCTTTATTCACATCTGTTTATAAGGCTTGCAACACAAGGACATACTTCACGATAGATAGTTTAACTGGTGGCAAATCATAAGGTTACTCTGTGCTTCTTCCCCTGGTAGCTCTCTCTGCTATGCTGGGGGAGGTACTAATGCTTGTTTTCCTTAGTATGAGTGAGATTGGCAGTCTCATTGATAGCATCAATAATGCCCTGTCTCAAGTGGGCCCCTGTTGGGAATGCACTCTGCTTTCTGGGATCTGTATTACTGTGTATAATTACTGTGCAAAGCATACTCCGTCCATGCATATTGGATCAGGGGTTTACTAAGGGGCCTTCTGGTGGGGGCTCCAGAGCTAGTATTCTGAGAACTCCTGTTAAGCATATGCTCACTCCTCTTCCAATATGAGAACAATCTCGGGCCATTACTATAGGTGCTAACTATATAGGGCATGTTCCTTAATGGAAAATAATAAACAAGGACAGGACACTCTTAATATACATATCTATACACTTAAACATATTTACAGGACTTGCGGTGAGGCCCTCTGGCAGAATGCTATGGAATCTGCTTCTTGAACATTGGGCAGAGCTATATATACACTTCTATCTCCATATGGTGACATCACTGATCACAGGACCTGCAAGGGAGCAGCAACCCTATCTACACAGCCATCCTACATCACATGGTGTAGAGGAGCAATACCAGAGTGATCCCACCGGTTAACCCATTAAGGTTGTAAACCCCTTACATTATTTAGTAATCCTTAGAGGGGGCACCACAATGTAATAAAGATTTGGGCTTAGATTCACTAAAGGGTGCTAAGCTGTATTTAGCATGCCTTAACTCCCTTCTAAATGAACAGGAGTTAAGGTTTGCTAAAGCTTATCACCCTTTTGTAAATCTGGAACTCAAACTACTATATTGTGGCAAACACCGAACTATACAGTCGTTTGAAACAAACCAAAAATAATTCCTTAGTATTGCATTTGCTAGTACAGAAGCAATGATAAGCAAACAAAGATAAATGTTTCTGGGATTCAGAATAATGATTCTTCCAGGTTATTACATGAATTTTACACGTTCTGTGAGTTATCTTTGGTTTCAAACAGCTGCTTCTCCTATTAGCATCAGCACCAACAAATTAAAGCTCTGTGATCTGGGGAGGGAAAATGTTGTTGATTCACGGTCTGCATTCCTAATGGCCATTTAAGCAGGGCTATATCTTATTGCATTTCTAACTGAATTAACAAGCTTTCCCATACAGGCAGTAATTTCATTTCTATGCAAAACCATTGTGTGCCGGGGACTAGTTCCTTCCTATCTAAACATGAGATTCACCACCAATTCAAAAATGGCTTTATTAGATAAATTATAATAATTTAAGAATTACAATCTTATTGTCTTTCTGCTACAGAGGTAACATACAAGTAAATACTTTCACTTTGTTCATAGAAATTTAAGCATCAGTCCACGCTAATCACCCTTTCTCTTTGTATTTTAATGTTTTACTTACAGTACTTTAAGAGCTCTATTCTTGCCATTTCTAATGTTGTTTTTATTTGTTTAAATCTGATGCTTCGTTTAGGAGCTATAATGGTTTGAAATATGAAGGAGCTTATTCTATATTAGCCAAAGTTGCTGATCGGGCTGTTTTTGGCGGAAATTTTAACTGCATGAATATTGACATGCAGCGACAAGAAGCTTATTGTTTAAATATTTTATAAATATTTTTTATTAGTGTGTATACATTGAACAGATCATTTGCACACGTATTGTTAAAATGAAGAACAGTTATTATTGTACTAATCGGCCCAGATACATCAAGCATCAATACATAAGGAAAACTGGAGATGTTATCTCCAAAAATTAGTACATTTTTGGGCAACTTGACCAAGGTTTTTCCTTACTAGGATCAGATCAACACTTCTTTTCCGGTGTAAGAAGAATCTCCATTTAGTGTCGAACAGCAACACAAATCTGATGTTCCAGGCCAGTGTGGCCTTTCATCAGGTAGGTGTTTTACATATGTAAAGAAGTGTTGACCTGATCATCGTAAGGACAAACCTATAGACTGAGGGGCCTAAGCTAGTAGCCTTCATAACACACTTATCAAGGCTTTTTAGCTGTTAACGGCCAAAAATGCCTACAGAGATTCAGAAAGCCTCGATAAGTGGGCTGAATTGCCATTTTTTGCTGCCGTCAAAAACACATCGCCAAGAGAGCGGCGATAAGCCAGTTATCGGCAGGTTCTGAAACTCGTGCAATTCTAGTAGCCTTGATAAGTTTATCGAGGTTATTCATGGCTCTAGAATGGCGAATTCCTCCCAAATTCCTCTGGCCAGAAAAAGTTGGGGAGAAGCTGCCAAGAAGTTTCAGAGGTGGCGGTGAGAGAGGACTTAGAAAAAAATGCATTTTTCATGCATTGGATTGATGCCGGGGGTCCCCGGAGCTGATACACATTAATATCAGCACCAGAGGCCCCCAGCATGAATCAGATGCATGAAAAATGCATTTACAGGCAACTTCATTAATTTAGTGGCTAGCCTATGTCTGTCTGTATGTCCAGTTTTCCTTAACTAAAGTCCGGACATCAATCGTTTTTTTTTTTTTAGATGTAACCAATATACATCGCGCTTAGTTGTAGACATCTCGAGTCAGCTCTTCATGTTGCTATTCACACCTAATTTAAACAGGATATGATGGACAGATTTCTGATTGTTTGTTTGAAATTTATTGTCTACCCGCCAGATGGCACAGTGAATGTGTTAAGTTAGTTAGTCTATGTACGTAGAGTGCTGAAAGTCTCAAGCAGGTGCAAGACTGACCCCGCATTATACTGCAATTCATTACAATTGCTTTTTGTGTAATGGCCTTCACCATTCAAGACCTTATCAAAATTTGGTTGTTTTAATATTTTGTTGCAAAACATAACAGTTCAATGTCTTCAACTTATAGTTCAAGTTTCTGGTCACTCATTCTTTTTCATGAGCTGAGAAAGAGTGCAATGTCAATTGCTGTAGGGAAACCAGATTGTAGTTTAATTTATCTAATTTATTCCGCAATTAATGATGCAGCAGATAAGAAAACCACTGCATCAGAAATATATGACTATCTCATTGCCAATTATGAATACTTCAGGTATTCTGTTGACTCAAGTAAATGGAAAAATTCAGTGCGCTTTACTTTGTCAATTAATGATTGCTTAATTCGCATCCCCCCATCCCCACTAATCCAGGTGTCACAGCAGGTTTTTGGGTATTGGAACGATCCTTTGCGAAAATGTTTGATCATGGCAACTCCAGAAGGAGAAAAAACGAGACAAACAGATTGAATCATACTTCCCAATCGGACACCATCTGAAAATCATCAGGAACAGCAGCCTCAAACTGATTATACCTTGACAGGTCCATCTGGTAACCTAGTCCTACCTGACAATTATCTACAGCAGTCGAACCTTAATTTTACATCCAATGCTCAGTATGGATACTTATCCGAATATGATAATGCCGAATATTGTCTGTATCAGCAAGGTTGGCAAGATGGCAAGAATTCTAACGAAGATAAATATAATATAAAATATGTTACAGCTCAACCCCGCTACAACACGGATCCGCTACAACGCTGATCCGCTTATAACGCGGTCTGAGCGTGGCTCACGATTTAAAAACATCTCCAAGGTTTTTTTTTTTAATAACATTCAATGCTTTATTGCTAACGGACACACGTGGAGATGGAGACACACACATACACACACACACACCCTACACATACATACACACACACACACTCTCCCCCCAACACCATGCGGGAATTGAATCCTGGTACTTCATATGCTAGTGCAATTGTCTAACTGCTACACAATAGGGTTGGTGTGATGAATCTGACTCTATAAACAAATGTAACATCTACTGCACAGTGCAGTACATCATGGTTAAAATCCGTTACATAAAGCAGAGTACTAATTAGTTATGCTTGCGCTCATACATACCACCAAATAGTATTACTCAGATCAGTCTCGACTCTCTGTATATCATCTGTCTCTCTCGTCTGTTCTGCTGTTATGTTAGCAAGCATAAATTATATTGTCTCTGCATACGTCATTCTGTGTCGAAGCAGAATATGCTAATTCCTTATCTCTATTTCTTTGCAGAAGTATTTCTACATAGCTTCTGGTCCTATGCCTTACAAGTTTCTCTTCCCTATTTTGTATCCTGTTTCTACTCAAAAAAAATCAGCCCGGTAACGAGTCAGAAGTCACCTAATGCTTAATTGATGATCAAAAGGAAAATTTCCTGCCTTACAAAATATTGGTATTTTGTATTGCATACATAAGCAAAAATTAGTCTGCATCCTATCGATGTATACTGCGCCGTACTAAAGAATATATATGTAAGTATTTTTACTATATATACCTATTGCCCATTACAATGTGGCCATCGCCATCGTGCAAGCAGGTTACACTCTGCAGTTGGCACCCAGATATCGGTTTCTGGTTAGGAAAGTAGAAACCATAGCTTGACAATTCTAATATGTTTGCAGAATCTCTTGCATTTATTTTGCAAAGGTTTAATTGAATTATTGTAGCACATCTTGATCTTGGTTGATACGTTATACAGGTTATCCTCATTTTGTCAATAGAAATACTCTAATACCAAAAGTGAGAAATCCACTATTAGAACGTTTGTGTATACTGAATTTTATTCTAGTGAAATTAAAAGTAATGAGTGTGTTAGTTCAAAGTTCCCATGGCAGTATAAAACTATTATCATTTAATATTCTTTTAAAAAGTGTCAACCCTCATACAAAGATGTTAAAGCACATTTTTATGATCCCTGATTCAGGCTTTAAGGGGCCAATACAATTTAAACTATATGTTTTGCAATAAAACAAGAGAGATATAGATTTATTAAGCCATACACGGTCAGACAGTATCCAACATATTCTTAAGCAATGCCTCGAAGGTTCTTCCACCAGCATAGATTTAGAATTGTTTTGGTAGTTATCGTGGCCGTCAAATTTGTGCAATAATGGAACATGTTTAATCCTGCATCTTTTATTCCCCTTTTAAATGTTTGTTAAAATATATATATATATATATATATATATATATATATATATATATATATGTCTCTTGTAATGCATTACATACAAAGTATTGTACATTTGTATTCTGGCTTTGCCAAGTATTTTAACATCTCTAAAAAATATAATTTGTTCTTTACACTATGATATTGTCTGAGATGGTGTCGGCACGATTTATATAACCTTCAAGGTGAAGCTATTGACTTTGATAGATCAAGTGAACATGATAAAAATGCCAGGAATTTACTGTCATGTCTATTGTATATTCAAACTGGGACACTCACTGGGCTACAGAAACCTGTCAAATGCTCACCTGCTTGGAATGTCAAGGAAGCCGGTGGCTTCATTTAGAAATCTTCTTTACTGATCACTGTCTGTTAAACTTTGAGTGCATCAGGAGATTTCAGATGAGTGCATTTTTTTTTATTAACTATGGTGGTCAAAGCATATCGAAGCATGAGTAAGATATATAGTAAGCTGCTTTCTTGTGTATTGAAAACTCAGATATAGTGCTTATATTTATTTAAAATCCAGATTTAGTATTTTCAGCAAGATTTAAAATAAACTTTATTCAAACATAATTTCGTAAACCATATGATAGTTTAGGAAACGCTCAAGCCATTAGTGCAAAGGGTGGCATGACTACGGGTCTGAATGACTTGTAGTAATGCCAAAAAGAATTATGTTTAAGGGAAAATAAATGATAGATCAGATGTGGCTGGGGAAGTGAAAAGCATCAGGTTATGTCAGAAGGACGTCTGTGGAGCCCAAAGGGCAAATGAGGTGTGAGGAAGTAAATCATTTTAGTGTTCCTGGAGCTGAATAGGTAGTAATAGAAGTAAAAGTCATCTGATGACATCAGCAGGGGAAGCACATGTGGTGTCAGTATACACCACGCGCGCTCTTCTCCTGACAGATGCCATGGTGGCGCTTTGCTTTTAAACCTCTCGGTCCTACTTATTTTAAATACTCTCACTGAGGAAGGCGATTAAGAAGACATTTGGGAAATTATATATGGGGGAAACATTTGAAGGATTGCAGAGGTAACTCAGGGTGCCAACTAAGCACTTGATATTGAGCACGTCAGCTTTATTATAATTACTAAGCATTCTCATACAATACGTACCCAAAATAATGCAGATCCAGCAGGGTAATTCAGCAGCTCTGTAGTAATAAAAAGACTGCAGCTATCATCAATCTGCACTATCTCTGTTTAATAACAGGAAAGGATAGCAGCGTTCTCTGTGATTTCTGTGCAAATTGAGACAAAGTATCTACTTTGCATAAAAGGAGTAGTCAATCATTACTAGACTATCTCACAGCAGCCAAAATAATAATATCTAGATAGAGTGTAGCCAATTTTGGATTTGTTTTGTTTATGCAGACAACTAGTCTTCAAAGCCTACAGGCAGCTATATGAGGCAGTTTGTTACTATACGGCTACACTAATAGGGAGGACTTTAGATACAGAGTCCTTTCTCTTTTCTGACCCCATTTTTCCTCTCACACTGTACCTGGTTATACACCAGTTTTATATCAATCACTGCATCGCTATCATACATTACCAACATTATTTTATCTTCAATATTAAAAGTTAAGTACCAAGTGTTTCAATCTACATACTGTATCTGGTATGAGAGTGTTACAATGAGTGCCATGTTATAGGGATTTCTTTTCTTTTGAGTGTTTATGACCAATGGTAAGGGGCGTAGCTAAAGCCCGGGGTCCCGCGCTCTTGGGGGGCCCGCTCAGGGCCGCTGACTGGGGAGAGAGCCGGGAAAGCCAAGGGGAGGGGAGAGAGAGATGGCAGCAGAGACTGGGGGCAGAACTGAGGCCTAGAACTGCAGAGCTCTGCCTGCCCCTGCTCTCCATGGCATCAGGGGGAGAAGTTACAATGCGCTGCTGTGGGAAGGTATGTGTGTATTTGTGTGTCAGTCTCCTGTGTGTGTGTGTGTTTGTATGTCAATTTTCTGTGTGTGTGTCAACTGGCTGTGTCTGTTTCAGTCTGTCAATGTCTGTCAGTGTGTCCGTATGCTGGGTGTGTTTGTGTGTAAATTTGTCAGTTGCAGTTTGCTCTGTCAGTGTGCTGTGTGTGTATCTGTGTCTGTCAGTCTGCTGTGTGTGACTCGGTGTCTGTCAGTGTGCTGTGTGTGTCTCAGTGTCTGTCAGTGTGCTGTGTGTCTCAGTGTGCTGTGTGTGACTCAGTGTCTGTAATTGTACTGTGTGTGTTCCTCAGTGTCTGTCAGTGTGCTGTGTGTGTCTCAGTGTCTGTCAGTGTGCTGGGGGGCGCAGTTGGTGAAACTTGCCCAGGTGCAAAAACACCAAATTACTCACCCACATTTACGCATATTTACATTATCAGACAGCTGCTCGGTCAGACCTCCACTCCTCAGACACCCAGTCAGAGGCCCCCTCTGCTCCTCATCCTCCCAGTCAGACCCCCCTCCTGCTCCTCATCCTCAGGGTGATTCCCTATGCCCTTTTTACCTTTCTGGTCTGTGCTGAAGCAGGGACTCCTGGCGATGAGTTGCAAGAACGTTTCCAGGGTACGATTTTGACTGGAGCACTGTACTTCACTGTATACAAGAATCTTACCTGATTCTTAGGTATATCTTTGGGGTATCCCGTAACTCGGGGACCCCACTACATAGCCACAATCTGAAAAGGCTTTCACACATAAAATCTTCATTGTCGCATAATTTACACACAGTCACAGTAATGCCTATACGACAGTCAGGTCAGAGAGTTGACACTCTAGGACCCCAAAACACGGATCAGGGGCAACCAAGTGGGCTTAAACCTTTACTATAGAAGCTGGTTACCCCCTCCCAGTCACACCTACCCCCTCAAGAGGAAGGCTTTGTTGCAAGCACCCTGTCCGGCAGTTTAACTAGCCTGACACCTCTTGAGGCTGTTAGCTCACTGGTACTGTCCTGGCGTGAAAGTCCGTCTGCATTTCCATGCTCGCTGCCTTTCTTGTGTTGGATGGAAAAGTCAAATTCGTGCAGGGCAAGTCTCCAACTAAGCAGTTTGCCATTTGTAGCCATCTCAGAGGATTGTGATCCGTGATTACAGTAAATGTCCGGCCATACAAATAGGGCTGAAGTTTGCGTAAAGCCCACACAATAGCCAAACATTCATTTTCAATGGTGGCATAAGCCACTTCCCTGGCAGCAGTTTCCTGCTCAGGTACACCATGTGATGCTCCCCTCCCTCCTCCCCCACTTGGCTGAGTACAGCACCAATACCATAGTCGGAAGCATCGGTCTGTACCAAAAACTTTTTCGAGTAATCAGGAGCAGATGTTCTAAGTCCAGCTTTCCGGTGCAAGTTCTTAGAATAGAATGTAGTGGTCACGGCCGGAACTACACGCAGAAAAGAGTACCGGGTCATTTGGTAATATCTCCCGGTCAAGGGATTTCAGCAGCTCCGGAGCAGATACACCGGTGGTGTCTGGTAATTCATGCTGAATCGAGTTCCAGGACTTTTGCGGGTACATCCCGTTAACCTAAAGACTTTGTTTTAAGGACTATCTGAGTTAGGAAAGGTTAGTTTTTTAACCCAGATTCCCCAGTAACTGTGTTTCCTCTTGTTATTTGTAATTCACTGTGTGTATGTCTGTTTCTATGGAATAAATTACAATTTGTTTTACTTCTTGGTTTTGCTCAATGAATGATCCCGGTATAAAGGTGTAAATTACCTGGTCTCCTGTGACAGGGGACCTGAAAAAAAATGTTGCCCGGTGGTCCCTGCATGTCTAGCTACACCACTGCCAATGGTTATATCCCTTTGTGCACCTCCCCACAAACTACATTTATACTGTATTTATACTACGCTGAGCAAGGTTGTTTTTTATGTATAGTATTAAATGCATATAATAAGCCGATTTTGATCTAAGGTGTAGGAGTGCTAGTGCAATACCCATTTCTTCTTTCTGCAGCACAGGTCTGGATTTAAGGATACATCCTTAATCCTTAGGATCTGTGGTCCTACATGATCCTTGGGAATGGAAATATTGCATGAGTTTTACAGCTATAAGAGAAATAAAGGGGCACATTTTCACAGGTATTTTAATTGATGTACTTAGGGGCAGATCCACAATACTGTACTGCTAACTCCTATCCACTAAGGCAATTAACATAACGATAAACTCAAGTTAACCAGTAAAATAGAATATTGATTACTTTTGATGGATGTTAGGCTTATGCAAATTCAAATCCACAAAACTCTGTTAAAGTTAGCGCAGGGAAATAATGTTACGATAAATACAGTAGGTCACACCTAAAGTAGCCATTAATTGCAGCCAGACCATGATTATCATAAAGTTCTTTCTGTGAATTGCCTTCAGTATGATGATAAAGGCAGGTCTAAAGTTGTACCCTAATAAATAGTTTGGGTATGGCACTTAACATTTTCTATTGAAATAGTTACAATTATCATACAAATTCAAACACATTTTAAGTTATGGTGGGTAAAAAAGGCGACAGGAAGCCTCCACCGTATAGAATATAGCAAATAAAAAATCACTTGTAAGCACATTCACATGTCTTAGGCGTAGGCCCCAGTACCTCCGCTGCATGCACGCCCGCGAGACAGGCAGCACGTGCAGCCGATTCCCCGGTCTGCAGGGAGCTGCAGACCAAAAGACCGGGGGGGGGGGGGTGGCGAGGGAGTGACGGGGGCGCGGCCATGACATTACCCGGCAGGTTCGTCCTCATTGGCTGAACCGCCGGGGGGGACGTGGCTTAGCACTCCGTAGCGCAGGAGCAACTCGCGCCACAGTGCTGCGGCCCCCCCTCGCAGCGGACCCGGCGCCATTGAGGGGAGGGCTCTCATCCCTGCAGCGTCCGCCACAGCGGGCGCTGCAGTAGCCAGTGGGGTCCAGCCCTTAGACAGGTCTGCCACACTGCCTTTCACCATTATCACCTAGCATTTGCATGTCATTTCCCAGAATCCCTTGCTGCAGTGGAAGCACTGTAAGCTAGATGATAAAAGTGAAAGGCAGGGTTGCAGACCTGTCTAAGAAATGTGAATTTGCTCACAAGTGATCTTTTTATTTGATATATATATATTATATATATATATTATGAATAATATAAAAGTCAGAAACACATAGAGACACAGAAGCACACAGAGAAGCATCTGATACAATGTCGTTTGGTTCATGTTATAAACTGTACAATGTTTTTGAGTGACTAAAGTGAATGTAGGATATGTTTGTGAGACTTGCCATGATATGGTATATATTATTTACTTACTAAAGTATGTGTACAATAAGATAACAAGTTTGTTTTTTTTAAACAACAATAATTACAGAGAGATTGAAATAGTGAACATAACATTTATTCACTCACACAGTTCAATCACTGTGGGAGAAAATTAACAGGGAAAAGAAATGTACAGTAACCTTGATATTTGCGGGCAAAATCTTACTAAACTAAACTAATCTCTTCTCCTTGGCAGCGGAACGGACCTGCTCACTAGGCTCCATGCTACATGGTCTTCCATGCCTTATTGGAGCTTGGGCCACTTATTCATGAGGTAAACTGGGGGAAGTAGCTGAAGGAGTTGACATCAGTATCGGTAATCCCTACTGCAGCCAATGATTCACTGAATGCAGCTGGTGTGGTCACAATACAATGTGCACTGAAGCTCTAAGTAGCTTGCTGCACTGCCCATGTTAGGCCATTTACTACACCAGTACGTAGGTCAAAACTATGTCACATTGGTGCAATGTTGCCGCAGGAGGTGTGTTACAACTCTATAAGGGCGGCTATAAATGTGGGACATGTTGGCCAAATGCATATTCATCTGCCGATATGCTGAATGATGCATCAAAGGCAGCGGATGCTGTTAAGCAAAAATAGTCTGATCACAATGCTCTAATGAACAGTCAAGTGCAGGAGTCACTGAAGGTGCTGGACCAGGAGCAGTACATGAAGGTGTAAGATGGCAAATAAGGGAGAGGTCATCATTATGGGAGACTTCAGTTAGCCACATGTGGACTTGCATGTCTCTGTCGCAGGTTCAACCAGAATCAGAGACATCCTGGATTCCATGCAAGGGGCATCTCTCAGGCAATTAGCAATACTAGACTAAATACTTACAAATGTAGACGGAGTATCAGATTTAACTATGGGTGAGAACTTAAGTTCCAGTGATCATTTATCAATGTGATTTAGTATAAATACAGTCATATGGTACCACATAAAAACAAAGGTTTTAGGTTGTAGGGGTGATTCAGTTTCAGAGATAAGGAGGCGCATGCGCTGCAGCAGAGGGAATGGACGCCTGAATGGAGGGCTCTGTTTTCAACGGCATTAATTAAGTAATAAATCGGCACTTAATATACAGCCTGAGCAGGATCAACACTAAATCCACAAAGTAGAGTTCTCGGAGATGCCCACTAGAGCAAACTCAAAGAGGCTTACCTCCATATTAACAGATTATTTCCCCAGGAGTGAAATGGCGGGAGTGGGGGACACCAGAGCGCCATCAACTCCAGGGGGATCTGACACCGATGGGGAAAAGTCTGAAGATAGAAGAGACCAACAATTAGTTACCCGCTCAGACTTAAAATAATTCTGTAGGGAGATCAAATCATTTTTCCAAAAGGAACTTACAGATCTCAGAAAGGATGTTAACAGCGTGGGGGAAAGAACGGATGAGCTAGAGAAGCGCATGGATGCTACGGCTCATGCTTTACAAAGGAACCAAAGGGAAACTGCCCAGCTAAAAGCTTTGATTGCCGACATAGGTGATAAACAGGAAGATTTCTAAAATAGGGATCGGCGGAACAATATAACAGCTAAGAGGGGTCCCTGAAACTGTTACTGACCCAGAGGAGTTTGTATTAAAATGGCTGGCACACATGCTGCCAAACAATCCAGAATCAGATCTACACCTTGACCATTGTCACCGTGCTTTGAGAGCTAAACCTCAGCTAGGGAACCCCCCCTAGGGACATTATCATGAGGTTCTACTTTTTTCGTGTCAAGGAATCTCTGTGCCAAATAACTAGAGATACTAAACCATTGAGTTTGAGGCGGTCTGGCTGATGGTGTTTCAGGACATTTCCCATATCACGCTGTTCAAAAAAAAAACATGGCCATCATTACCAAAATGATCAAAGACAAGGAAACCGTTATTGCTGGGTCTTTCCTTTTGGACTTATGGTGGTGAAAAATGGCGCGGTACATACAGTACAATAAAAGACCTGGAATAGGGTGACACATTTCTCCAAAAACTTGGGTTAAAATCTGGCTCTGTCAGGCGCACTGACCTGCCATCTGCGGAGGAGTCCTCTCCAGGTCCGGCATGAGGAGAAGTGAGGGCGGAGTCGAGCTCCCGGAGAAACAATCTCACAAACTGAAACAGTTGTGGTACCAATTAAACACCAATTAAGGGCTTAAAGGGGCCCTTCCATTTTTTACCAGTTCTTTAAACAGTTTACATTAGTTAAGCAGGTGCAGTACCTACCCTGACCGCTTTGGAGAATGGAGCATGGAGCGGTGTCCATCTTAACGCGAGATGATTGAGTCCTGGGAAGACAAGAAGAAGCTGAGTTCCCCAACATGACGGCAAAGGAAGGAGTCGGTAACCAGTCCACATACAGCGATCCAGGGAACTACAGCGGATATGCTAACAGCCCAGATGACAACAGCAACAGACATGAAAGACCCCATCACAAAGTTGAGGTGCAACGGGAAAATCAGGGAGCAGAAAAATGGAGCGAGAGGCTGGGGGGGGGGGGGGGGGGGGGGAGGGAGGAGGGGGTGGAGGGGGCGGTAGGGGGAAAGAGGAAGGCTGGAACCAAATCACCCCAGGAACTGCAAGTAATATCTGCACAGGGTTTAAAAGTTAATCGAGGGAGAGGAGAGAGTCCGGAGAAGGGGCACCAACGAGGAACCCACTCACCTTGCACTTAAACTGGATAAGAGTGGCTGGTAGAGACCCTTGGACACGGTCTCCTGGGGGGGGGCATCAGCTGGGGAAGACTTGATGTGTGGCTGTGGCGACCGAGTTATGGAGTACCCAAGCTTGGGAATTTGGAGGAGGGAGGTGAGGGAGGGGCGAGGACATCGGGTTTAGTCGCAGGAGTCCTAATGGCTAATGTGGTGAAGCCTGCCACGGGATCGGTTGAGGCCTAGGGGGCTACTGGAGGTTGCTCAAACAGAAGTAGATCTCATTTAACGGAAAATATAGCTGGGGAGAGAACGAGCAACAGACTAGGGCGAGTTCGCCGCGGGAGGAGAGGGGGTAAAGGAGGGAGAGGGTGTTTGGGGGAGAGAGTATCACCAGTATGAAGTGCCAGAAACACTATCTTAACCTAGTTGGGACCGCGGGAAAAGGCTGCTCCGCGCCATTAGGAAATAGCTACCAAAGTATCTATGTAGTTTTAAGGGGGGTCGTGCCCGCATAGGAACTCAAGAACACAGCAGCCTCATACATTTCAAGAGCCCTCAGGGCCGGTGGCAATGGGAACTGCTGCACAGCCCTGATTTCATCTGAAATATTGCCCCTGGTAGGAAAAGTAAGGCTAAATAAATAATAAAAAAATAAAATAAAAAATGCAGCAAAGGTTCTACATAAACAATCCCCAAACTATGCTTAATCTTTCAAGCGAGGGAGGCCTAAGATGAGTATTAAATAGAGCAAGAACCCCTAGAGAGACATACTGTATATCAGAGTTAACACAGACCACAAACTACTAGGTCAAGACCACAGAGATCATGATCACTCTGCACTAGCTAATGGGTACAACACATAGGGTTTCAAGAGAGATTTCGGTTTAGGTGTTACAGCTCCAATAGTGAAGGGAAGAATAGACTAAAGGAAGGTACTTTGGTTGTAAAGTTATGGTTTTGAAATAGGTTTGATGTGGTTGATGGTATTGATGATGTTGATGTTGTTTAAATATATATATGTTTAAGATTAAATATCTTTTTCAAATATTGCTTGCCGATTTAAATAGTAAAGATACGTTGAGATGCTGGACTTGGAAACTCTCTGGCTGTCTACCAGCGTCTCTTAGAGTGGGCTCTGGCAGTTTGCCATGCACTCACACAAGTCCCCAGGACTAGGGAAGTCCGGGTCTACCTGGATTTTCAACCACCCCTCAGTGTTGTTCCGGACTCTAAACCCATCCCAGGGGCAAGGGAACCAGCCAGATTGCAGACCGGGTTGGGTTCTCCTATGGTTTTTCCCACACCCCATCATGCCCCTCCCATCCCCCTCCTCCCCTCCCCTTCCCAGCAACCCACCAGTGGCCCGGGTCTATCCATCGTAGGCCAGCCTTCTCTATTTAAGCTAATAAACAGAAAATCTCCAGCAAGGGTCAGTAGTTCCTCTGTCAGGGCTCAATGGGAGTGACTATTATATCCCACAATGTAAAAGGTTTTAACAACCCAGGAAAAGGATGGTTTCTATACCGCCATCATGTGTCGGTTAGAGGGCATGGCAAGCAATGCATCTTGTCTTTTAACCTCGCAGGCAGGGAATGGCCTGCAAATTGGGGATAAAAATGGCTGGGACAGGGCAAACACAGTAATGTATAGCAAATAAGTTTAACCCCTTCCTTCCCGTCACAATGATTAGTAATGTGTGTCCTCCCTGGCTTGTCTGTGAACAGAGCCCTATACTGTTTTAGCATAGCCCAGGCATCTGCTCTCTGCCTGACACTCAGCTGAGACCCTATCTCCACCTGTTCTACTGTGCCCCCCTGCCTAGCCTCCCCTAGATCATCTGGCAGAGCATTGCTCACCGGATCCCCCCATCGGTGGGCTGCAAATGGCCAGCCCCGATGTCACACTCGGGGCTATATACTACTTGAGCATATTAATATGGTATGTTTTGGTCCTCCCTGTCTCAGCATCTAACTGTGCAACATAGTTGCACTCATTCATCTTTCATAGTACCGGATACGGTCCAGACCAGGTAGCCATTAATTTGTTCTCCCGAGTAGGCTTGAGAACAAGTATTTGCTGTCCTGGGATGAATTCTCTGCTACGGGCATTCTGGTCATACCATGTCTTCTGCTTGGTCTGAGCAGCCCTAATGTTGTCCTGTGCTAACCCCATGAGCATGTCTAACCGGTCTCTGAGATCTACCACATACAGAGGCGACACACTTTATTTAAACACGGCTAGTTCCGCAAGCCGGGAGATTTCCCGGCTTGCTAGCCAAATCCCCTCGGCGTGCCGCGCGTCACCGATGCGCGGTCACGCTTCATCGGGTGCCTGAGCCCTCTGCGCGCATGCCCAGGGCTCCACGAGGGAGCCCTGGTGTGCCGCGATGTAGGGGACGGCGGTGGGGGGTTCCGGGGGACCCGGCGGACCCGGAGAGGGGAAGGGGAAGCCCCGATCGGAGGGCCGCTCCTCCGAGGCTTCGGCGCGCGCACGGGACACCCCGGCGCGCACCCGGTTACTGTCGCGGCCGAGACCGGGTAAATGTTTAAATAAACTCGGCCGCGACAGTATTGAAGCACAGAAGCGTCAGTATTGGTAGCTTCCCCTTCCCATCCCTCACGGAATAGGGCCAGAGGTCCACGTACCTTGTGACCGTATAGCAGCTCAAAGGGAGAAAAGCCTGTGGATTCTTGCGGTACCTCTCTGTATGCAAACAGCAAGTGCTACAGGTGAATCTCCCAGTCTTTCCCCTCTGCCTCTATAAATGTCCTAAGCAACTGCTTAAAGGTACCATTGAACCTCTCACATAGTCCGTTGGTTTGGGGGGGGGGGGTAAGGGGTCGTAAGCTGGTGCTTCACCCCGCACGCATCCCAGAGACACTGTAGCAATACACTCATGAATTGCGACCCATGGTCGGTTAGGACCTTGCTAGGGAAACCTACCCTAGTTAAAATGATTAACAAAGCCTTAGCCATTGCCTTAGTGTCAATAGTAGCCAGCGCTACAGCCTCAGGGTACCGGGTGGCAAAATCCACCACCGTGAGAATGTAGCGCTTCCCTGTCCAGCTAGGAATCATAAGGGGTCCCACAAGGTCCATTGCTACCTGCTAAAAGGGTTCCGCTATCACCGGTAACAGTCTCAGGGGTGCCTTCACATGATCACCCGCCTTACCTACTCGCTGGCAGGCATCACAAAATAGGCAGAAATCTGCCACCTCGCTGGATGCCCCCGGCCAGTAGTAACGCTGCAAGAGCCGGGATCTCGTGCGTGCGACCCCCTGATGCCCCGCAAGCGAGATGGAGTGGGCAACACGTAATAATATACCCCATGGGTACCACTAACTGTCGCTTGCCAGTCCAAACCTTATCTAACCCTGTAGCCCCCTGCTCTCTATACAAAAGTCTGCGGCACCACAGGTAGTAATCAGACCCCTCACTTGGCTTAGACTCGGACGCCCGAAGTCTCATGCCCTCCAAGGTGGGATCAGATTGCACCGCTTCCCTAAACTGAGTGCCTAATTCTGGCCATCCCCCCCCCCCGGTCATACCTGAGTCAGGGGGACAGGGAAAAGGGACAAGGTACACTAAGTCAGTAATGTGGGTAGAATAGAACCCCAATGGAGAGCACTCAGCAGATGCACAATATACAGGGGACAGGAATAGGGGTATATGCAATGTTGTGTGAAATGTGCACGTTAAAAAACCTTTATTAGAGTCTTAACTCAATGTTAAAATACGGACGCTAAATACCAAAATGAGTGAGACTCATATGAGCCAAAAAAGCGCAGCGAAAGTAAAATATATATACCAGGTCTCACGTATGGAGTGTGGGCTAATACCCCTGATGATATGTGCGGGGTACAGCTAGGTGGTATCAGAACCCCACTGGAATCTGTGAGAGTAGTGTTCAAACACAGGCGCAGCCACTGGTGGCTATATATATATATACAGGTTCTGGGTAGTGGTGTGTATGATAATAGTCTCAGTCACACGGTATACGCAAGTAGGTATACCAGGTAGGTGTACATATAGTATACACGGTGGAGTATAACAGGTAAGTATACCTGCTTCTGTGCTCACACAGGGGTAGACCACTCAAGTTAGGAGCTCAAGGTGGTCGTGGATGTTATAATATATACCGGTCGCACAATGTGCGCAGGTAAGTACACCAGATATATGTTTCTACGGTATGCACAAATGGGCACATCAGGTAAGTGTTTAACCCTCTGTGCTCTCACAGGGACAAACCATAATCCCCAGTAATTAGGATGGGTCTAATCAGCAGATCGCTGCTGTGTTGCCTGTGTAATGCGGCAAAATCTAAGTACTGCAGCAATGTTAAGAGCACTCACACACTCACTAGCTACTACCTTGTTGCAGATGTCATAGAGAGTGCATCTGTAACAAAAAAATATCGTTGATCCAATGGGTTGAAAAAATAAAAATTGTAGTACACAAGTAGTGTCTACATACACTCAGAATCATAAAAACGTGAGAAGCTGGTCGCATAAAAACGGGCAGAGATCGTGGTAATGCTCAGTGGCTGTGCATACATAGGCTAATGCTCCGTTGCTCAGTAAACACACAGTCTCTGTCTCATTACGTCAAGGGGGCGGGACCAACGCTCGTGATCGGAGCGCGTCCTGCACCTATACTAACTCCCTAACAGAGAGCTAGCATAAAGTACTATACCTCTAACTAATCTACACGAGCAGAGACGGTGCTCTGGCCCCTTCTTTGGGAACTGCTGGCTCGTCCAAAGAAATCCTGCTTGCCACATACTCATCAGCCATCTGGGCAGCGTCTTCCCAGGTCTTAGGCTTGTGGTCAAATATCCAATCCCTTATCTTGGGAGGAAAACGTTGCATCAGCTGCTCCTGGAACACCAGGTCCAGTAAGGTCTGGAATTTGGTAGCCCCATACCCCGTGACCCACTGGGTTCTGTGCCTAACCATCCTGTTGGCATAGTCTGCAAACGATTCCCCGGGGTGCACATCCCCTGTCCGGAACCTGCTCCTAAACCCCTCGGGAGTCAGGGCATACTGGACCAGCAGCTTATGCTTCACATGCCCATAGTCATCTGCATCCATGCTGGGAAGCTCCTGCACAGTCCTTTTGGCTTTGCCTGATAATATTGGTCGTATTTTGACCACCCAGTCCCTCTTTGGTATTCAGAACAGGCCACACTGATTCTCGAAATCGTTAAGAAATGAGTCCAGGTCATCCGTTCCATCGATGAACTTGCTGAAGTTATGGTGGTCCGGCCGGGAAAGCTCTTGTGTCCCGTTTACAAGGTGGGAGTGAGAGGCCCATCCAACCGCTATCGTGAGGAGCTGTACCCTCTGTTCATAGCTGACCCCCTCTACCCAGGTGGCGAGCAGTGCGCCGAGTCCAGAGGTAGCAAGTCCGGCGGCCGCAGCCGCTAACCCATCCGCACCCACTGGCACCAAGACACCCACAACCAGGTGGTCGTCATAACTCTCCCCCTGTCCTTGCAACCCCGGAGTTGGAGGGACCTCCTGCACCCCGGGCTGAGTACCGTCCGCTGCCACAGCAGCTAATAGGGCCGCTGAGCCCTCATACTCTTCTAAGTCCTCCTCCAGCTGACTCTTGGAACGTCCTTCTGTCGTTAAGCCATAACCCGTACATCTCTCTAGAACTTGCTCTCGGTTCCAGGAACAGAACTTTCCTGAGCATTGACTCATGGTGCCACAGGGTATGGGTCCAGAGACCAGTGAATTATCTCGTGCTCTTTAGGAGTGTGTGTAAGCTGCCACTTGTCTGGGGAGCTCACAAGCCACGAGGTCCCCCACTATCCTATAGAACACCCTGCAGGAGACTATAGCATAGGCTCAATCAGTATCCCACACGCTGCCACAAGTAAATAAAGCCTGTCACGATGGACGGAACTTATCAACAATTTTTATATTTTGGGGATTCTCGATTGAGCAAACAAATTAAGCAAAATAAATTGTCATTTATTTCCTTGATAGACAAACACACGACAACTTCAGAATACACTTAATAAAACACTTACTTAAATGGGGAAACGGGATAAATGGTCCAGTGAACGAAAAACACAGAAATAAAGTCTTTTAAATTGCAGTCCTTTTGCAAGGGGCGCAAGTTGCCAGCCCGTTATTTCCTTGAAATGAAAAAAGTTTGTTCTGGTTCTTTGGGGTTTGTTCTGAAATCCCCAGGGCTAATGAAATCCTGAAGACGGGCTAGTTTCCCTGTTGCAATGTTTTTAACCCATTGCGTTCTGGAATCGCAGCCGCTGTACTTACTGTAGATCTTATCTGCTTGAAGAAATCAGGTAACAACCACAGGAATGAGGGTTACAGGCCCCTTTAAGGACAGGGGCCCTTGGAGTTTTTCATTAGCCTCATCCCATTGGCAAGGAATTATGTTCCTCCTATCAGAGCCTGCCATGTAACGTGGGAAAATCCTACAGCCAGCCCAGGTAACTCTGAGCATGCTCAGTGAGCAGCTTGGTAGTACCACTGAGTAAAAAGGGGCCACTCATTTCGGGGGACACACAGTCTGGAGTTTGGTCCCAAGGTGTGAAAAATCCAGGATGAGTAACAGGATCTGCTACTCAGAAACATCCTGGTTAAGTCACACTTTACGACTCTAGGGCTTTCATCTCCCACACGTCCCTAGACCCATAGGCATTGCCTCAACAGGGGGCTTTGGAAGCTGGAGAGGAACATACCCCCCAGCTCATGTATGCATAACATTTGTTCCTTAATGCATTCACTTACAAAGGCGGACAGGAAAAAGGTCCTGTCCTGACTTTTAAAATTGCACACAGTAATACACTTTAATAAAAATATCTGTTCCACGTGTCTTACAGTTATATTTTTAATATGTGTATGCATGGGGGTTACACTGAGGCAGCTCACCAAAAATCAGAGTGCTGGCTCACTCCGTTCCTGAGTTAGCAGTCTTAATGGACCGGCTCCTGTTATTCAGCACTGCAGATAGAAACTAGCCTGCAAAAAGGGGACAACAATGCATAGAAAGAAAAACACTACATGTGTGGTGCACATAAATTTAACCCCTTCAGTCCCAACGCAAATTAGGATTAATCAGTCGAGCATACTGCTTTTATTAATGCGCTGATTAATCCTATTTTTGACACACCTCCTAATAGTCGCAGGCGACTTCAATACGGCATTAGACCCTGAACTCGACAGATCAGGCCCCCATAGACTCAGAGTTAGAGATAATTCTGTTACCCTGAAGGCTGGACTACAGTTAAACCAACTGGTAGACATATGGAGGGAGTTCCATCCCTTGAACATGGACTATACCTTTTTCTCTCACCCTTAAACTTCATACTGCACCGACACACTTTATTCGAGCAAATACCCGGTATGTACCTGGCAGATACCTGGAATGCGCCACTCCTAACCTCTGACAAGCCCCGTTGCATTTGCCTTCCCAGCCTGGGTTCATGCCTGGCTGATGGGCGGCTGATCTGTTAAATGATAATGATTAGGATTTAATAGGCTGCAATGCTTCGCGTGTCTACCAGATGGCATAAATTCATGAATTGTAATGCAGTTTATATATATATACTGTGCAGTATTGCAGCCAGCGGGAATAAAATGCTTCAATCCCTGTTTGGAAAATAACTCAATGTACTCGGGCAGAAAACAGTCACAAACCTCAATGCACCCGGGTATACCCGAATTCGTGGGACTAGCCAAGCTCGAATAAAGTGTGTCGCCAGTGTACAGTAGAATTTATTACTTCTTTATCTCAAGCAGACTGGTCCCGCAGATCTCCCACTGTAAGGGATCGAGGGACAAGCGCCTCTCAGTGGGTCCCCGTCACCCAGGCTCCCAGTGCGGCCGTTCATCCCAGAGCCCCTCCCCGTCGGCTCCTTACCTCCTCCGGTCAGATGCCATGCTGCTCCTCCACGGCGCACACCACATCCTCCCACACGCGGCCAAGGCGGTCGCATGGGAACCTTACAGGGCGCACGCTTGCACCCGCTCCTCTTTGCCGTCCTCCTGCACCGCTGGCTCCGCCTCCCATCAGCTACAGGCTATCTCCACCACTCACCTGGCTGACTCCCACTCTGGGCACCTGAACCTATCCCTGGGCTTGCTCAGACAGGCCTCTGCTCCACCTCTTGCTCTCATTGGTCCTCCTGCATATATAACCCCAGTCTGCCCTCTCCTTCCTCACTCTGCATAGTTCTTCTGTGGCTTCTGTTGTTCGGTCGTCTATGCCTGGCTCTCTTCTGTATAACAGCTCTAGTTCCTGTCCCTGCCCCCGTTGGATACCCTTGGATTTGATCATGGCTCTCGTTGACTTTGTGTACCTCGCTACTCCCTGGACTCGGCTATGGACCTTACTACGCTGCTCTCTCCTGCCCCTGACCTACGGCTCTCGGATCTCAACCCTCGGACATCTGGCACACCGGACACAGCAAGTATCTGGCTAACCCTTTCTCACCAGGCCCGGCAACGCATCATACCACAATCCGGGCACGCCCTCACTGCTATGGGTGCGTGTTATACCCTTACCCACCTCAGTATTGGGGACTGGCCAGTATTGCGGGCATTCAGGCGTTACACACACGCCGGGATCCATGATATTTCATGGTCTGATCATGCACCATCTCAAACTAGACAGACCGGGAGCGAACTGGAAACTTAATGAATCTCTGATAAGATGCCAGAGCTTTCTGAATTGGTAAGTGACGAGATTGCCCATTTTTTTAGAATAAATAAGGGTACCGTAGACTCACATCTGACACTTTGGGAGGCACACAAAGCACCTTTATGGGGTACCCTAATTAATATGGCTGCGCGAAGAAAGAGACAGAGAAATTCAAAAATCCTATAACTCACGATTATCCTATAACTCCAATCTAAACTTAAAGTTCTCTCAGCCGAGCATAAATGACATACTAAGGCTATGGCCCCGCTGTCTGCGCTGCACACGCGCCTGCCAGGCTGGCGGTCCATGCAGCCGAGTTCCCCGGTCTGCAGTGAGCTGCAGGGGAAAAGACAGATAAAAGATGCCCAAATCAAATTAAATTTATTGCTAACCTCCCAGGCAGATAACTCCTTGAGTTGGTCAAAAAGGCAATGTTTTGAGAAAGCAAACAGTTATAATGTAGTATAGAGTTCCAGTATACAGTATAGTTTGACAGGTTTGACTGCATAGTCCAATATGCAGTAGTGATAATATACGCAATGCCATTAAATGCACTTAACTGCACTCGTTTTTTTTTCTTTTCAGACAGAGCTGCACTAAAAAAGGAAGGGTGGGGGGAGGGGGGTATCATGTGTAAAATTAGTAAACTGTGTGTATAGTGTGTATAGTGTAGCAACATTCATAATTTACACAACCCCCCCCCCCCCTCACTCAATGAACTACAGAATGCAATGCGGCCATGACAAAGAAGATAAAGACTGTACATTTTTATTATTCATGATTATTTGCATTTTTCATTTTTCCATGATTATCCTGATAAAATAAAATAAAATTTCCTTTAAATTCACGAGAATCATTGAAACACCCCCACCCCCCAAAGAAAAAGAAAGAATGGCAAAAATTGTTAATTTATCAAAAACATGATTCAGATTATGGTTTATTTAAATCAGTCCTTAAAAAAGGGTTTATTTTATTTTGAACTTGAAATTCACTTTGAATGTGTGGGGAATTGTCCATGAAGGGCTTATCACAGGTGAATTGCTTTGGGTAAAGTCTGGCTTTGTGTGTGAAGTGGTTGGGGGTGGGCTACAGTAGGTGCTGCAGTCGCAGTGTGTGCGGGATTAGTGGTTCAGAGAAATCTTATGGCCAGCGGTTAAACTCTTCCCATGCCAACAAAAAAAGGAATGACTTATGGTGCGTGTGCTCATGCGTGTGTGCGAACGGGGGAGACAACACAGCTCAACAAAGCCTCAAAAGTTTTTGATGAATGGCTCTGTCTGAGGGGGGGGGGGATGTGGATAAGCATTTCTATTCACGTTGGTTTGTTTGCAAGGAATGCTTTGTGTGTCAAGTGATGCTGAAGTGATGAAAGGGGCTACCGTTAGCACCGGCCCTTAAATTACAACTGACAGAAAAACTACAGTACGAAGAAGATAAAGACTGTAAATTTGTATTATTCACAATTATTTGCATTTTTCATTCTTCCATGATTATCCAGATAAAATAACAGGTGAATTGCTTTGGGTAAAGTTTGACTTTGTGTGTGGATAAGCATTTCTATTCACGTTGGTTTGTTTGTAAGGCTTTGTGTGTGAAGTGGTGGGGGTGGAGGGGTTGAAGGTGCTAGTTACCACCGGCCCTTAAACTTGAAATTCTCTTGGTACAGTATGTGCGTGGAGGAGTCATTCGAGAAGGGATAATCACACGTGCACATGCGTTAAGCATCAAAGGCCTCAAGAAGACTCAATGACACAATTACTGTAAACAAAGCCTCAAAGATTAAAATAAGCCACAAAGCCACCAATTACAAATGAATGGTTTGGGAGAGGTGTCGATAAGAAGCAGAAATACTTTAGCCTTGTGTGTGTGGGGGGGGGGAGACGGGGGAGAGGGGGGAGAGGGCTGAATGCTGGATTATTAGTTCAAAGAAATATTTTCAACAGCTCATCATAATGTTTTGAGCCCCACACCTCCAAATAAAAATCACAGTATGCCACCCACCTCATAAAGTACGTACATGACTAGTGTAGAATTAAAAAACTACAGTAGTGATTGATTCTCAGAATAGCCAAAATTGTTATGCAAACCCATGTCGAGAAACGGAAAAAAAAGTGTTTTTTTTTCAGACTTGAAATTCAAATTGAATGAGAAGTCATACACGCATGCGCCTAAATGTGATGAAACGCATATGCGTTTCAACAAGGTTCCAATGAGACATACACACATGCGCATAATATAAAAACAGTAGGAAAAGAAGAGCAAGCCTAGCAAAAGTATTGATTAAGAAATAATACATATAGAAATGTGATGTCACGCATACAGTATGCGTTTCAACAAGGTTCCAATCCGCATGAGCGGAAAAAATATTTTAAATATATTATATTTTTGTAATACTGTACTTCTTTTCCCTTTAGTATCCTGTATACAGTACAGTATGTATCCTCATATATTTCATATATCACTGCATGCAGGCGGCTCGTTGAGTGGCAATTGACCGCTACATGTGGGCCGAAGGGAGCGGGAGCTGGAGCGGGAGCTGGAGCGGGAGGGGGGGGGCATGGTTTGAGGAGGGGCGTTGTTTGAGGGCGGCATGGTTTGAGCGGAGGGCTGCAGCGGGGGTCTCCCGGGCTGCAAGAGGGTACAGTGAGCCCCCACACATGCCTTCTGCTGTCCCCCCCATCCCCCTGTCCCCCAACATATACATACATACACACACACAGCCGGAGCTGGCCGCAACCTCCACAGCACGCACAGCACGACCCTCCCTTAGCTCTAGACAGCTCCCCTCCTCCCCGGCTCCCTGCAGCACCACGTGACGCTTAGGATCATGATTCTCGTGTATCCCCAGTTGGCTGATGCATCACAGTGCGTAGCAAGCCTTGCAGCGAGAAGGAACTGGGGCCGGCTCGGGAGGAACTCAGGTCTGGTGAGTAACGCGCACGCGCCCGTGCACGCCGTCGGATGTAGCGGAACCCAGGCCTTAGAATAAAAGCTGGCGCAGCTGCAGGTTAAACTTGATGGACGTATGTCTTTTTTCAACCTCATCTACTATGTAACTATGGAAACAGAACGTCCACTCTTGTTTCAGAAAAGCCATATTATGTGTCCTGATTTAACCGAGTTTAGTAAATCCCCCTCTTCCCCAAGTGCTTTGGCTATTTAGTGTGAATACATTCTACATAAATTAAACCAGATATGTTCTGTGGCTAGTCAACAAGCAAAATGGTAAATAGGTTAACATGGCTGATCATGTTGCTTCTCAGCCTTCTGTCACACAAGCCCTCATAGGTATTGCAGGCTATGGTACAATGATCCAGGGCCATTGACCCCCCTTCTGCTATCCTCTGATTGACAGGAGAGGAGATGATTTGGTGTATGTGTGTGTGTGTGTAGCCAATCGTGGTACAGACACTATGCCCTCCCCTTCTTGTATCAGGGGGAAGTGCCAAATGTTAGTTGGGCAGTCCAGTCTGGAGCTGGAGACTGGAGGAAGGGCTGTGTGTCTCTCCCATCAGGGATGAGCATGCCCACTTCAACCCCTAGGGCGTTGGGGAACATCTGCTGCCACAAAGGCTTCAAACCTGACAATTAGGCCTCTCTACTATCAGAGGTCATGCACCATCCTGAAGCCTGGAAACCTCTGATCAGCATCTGCAACGCTGTGTATGTGTACCATCTGCCAGTGACTGCAATAAAGTATCCCTTGTCTATATATTCTTGCCTGAGTTCTCAGTCTATCAGGTAGGGGTAGGAGTGTAATGTGCACCGGTAGGAGACTGTCTCTGGCTACCATAGAGCTACTGGAGATGGAGGCGCTTACACCAAAAGCGAGTTAAGAGAATCCACCGAAAGCCTGTCCTGTTCCCCATGCCATCGCGGACCACTCAACATCTCCTGGAACCTCACAGGTATGCAAGCACCACAATACCGGTAGCAGCAGTAAGATCTCCCAGACGGCTGGGAGGGGAAACAGTGCTACTATAGGAATATAAACCTTCACACTATTTCTATTTTACAAGTATTCCAATAAAACAACAGTAGTTTACAGTAAGTTGCTATTCTCATTTAACAAGTATACACACTGAATATAATTTTGATCAATGCTTATTTAACAATCATGCACAATATATTTTTCTAACATACTTAAGTAATAATCCCTGAAGAACAGGGCATTACTGGCCAATAATGCCCTGGCTGGAAGAGTTGAAGGCCCGAGGCGAAGCCGAGGGACTTTAACCCAGCTAGGGCATTATTGGCCAGTAATGCCCTGTTCTGAGGGGATTATTACTATTATAGGCTAAATGTAGGCTTATTTCATAAATAATAGACACTTTTGTATAGTTAAATAGATTTTTTTATTATAATAAAATGGTAAATACATGAAACCACCTCTATATACTCTTACACTGCAGATATCTATATCCACACACTGCTGCCTCCTCTGTGTACACACACACACAGCATCTCACACACAAACTGCTGCTACACAGACACACACACACACACACACACACACAAAACAGCATACCACAGTGCCTCTACACACATACACACACACTGGAGCTCTAGACACGCAACACAGCACCTCCTCTACACTCACTACACAGCACCTCTACACACAGAGCAGCAGCTCTACACACACAGCAGCTCTACACACACACACACAAACTCTGCTGCTACACACACATGCTACACCCATAAACACTGCTACTGACACACACACACACACACACACACACACACAGTAGCTCTATACACACACACACACATCAGCTCTACACTCACACAAACTGCTGCTACACATACAAAAGCACAACACACACACTGCAGCCACAATCAAAAATGCAGCCACTTGCTAAACTTTGCACTCTCCCCCTAGCTCTACACACAACACAGCACAACACAGCACCTCTACACCCCCCTCCCCCACACACACACACATACAACACTGCACCTCTATACACAACACACTTACTTATTTGCAGTCTCTCTCCTCCCCCCCCCCCCCCAATTAAACTGAATCTGCTCAGAAAATCTCAGTCAGTTCGGGAGGTGGAGGAGTCAAACCGTGGCTGATACTTTTTGACCAATCCCCTGCCATGTCTCAGAGCTTTTACTTAATTCAAACCAATCCCCTGCCCTGTCTCAGCTGTTCTGAAAGCTGATTGGCTGGAAATAAACAGATTGAAAACTGCATTTTGCAAACTGCTGAAATTCAGGGCATTACTGTGGATAAAGCACAGAATTTTAACCAATCAGAGAGCAGGGTTTTCAATAATGCCCTGAATTTTACTGCTTTAGCCTATAATATTTGATATCTAATACAAATTTCAAGGACAGCATACATTGTTTTATTAAATGTTACCTTACCTACCGTATGTGGATAGTTAAGTTAGCATCACAGGCCCTGTCACATGCTTTGGAATTCATTTGGGCAATTCAATATGCTAAATAGCACATTATTCAGGGCTCTTCTATATTTTAATACATACTAATGGTGACTTCATACACTAAGGCCTTTCATTTAGTTTGAAAATATTTGAGTCTTTCAAGTTAATGTTTGTGGCTTATTAGCCTGAATTGCTTGAAAAGATTCCTGTATGTAGCCCAAAAGTCCAGATGTTTCCTATTAAGATTCCCACAGTGCCTTCATAGAATGCTACCCATAGCAGAGAAGCAGATGCCAATGCACTTTCATTGTTATTTTGCTTAGTCTCATAAGTAACCATAAGGCCACCTACACTGGAATGCATTACATTCTACAAAACTTCAGCTGTCTCCTTATAATTTTCCTTTATCCAATCTGGCAACACATTTTACACTGAGAGCGATATTGTCAATTTTAACAGGTTTTATATTTAAAAAGCCATTGTAAATTTTACGATTTTTAACTTGGCATTCCATGTTTCAAGCTGCCAGCAATTCATAGTGTAGCTGAACATTAGTCACAGGAGAATATTAGCTTATTGGCTCATGAAGCAGTTTCACTGGAAAGTAGACGCATTAATATGGTAAAGGAAATAAAACTGCATGGTACAGGAACCAAGATAACACTACGTAGGTTAATGGCTCTGCAGTATGTAGAAAAATAGGCAACTAAAGTGCGCAAAGTAATCCTCATCTGCTACCTATTTTTATGTTCATATAGTGTGTGTGTATGTATGTATATATGTATAACAGGTCTTCCCTGAAACACCCTTATCATCATACAGACAACCTCATGTCAAGAACATTATGGTGAGAAGTAAGGTATCTAACAATACAACTGAATGTGGGACAAGACCATGCCTGGACGCAAGATTCAAAACCTGCGCAATGCTCCACACAGTGGATACAATACACATACCACACAGAAATCTGGAGTACAAAATCAGAGGAAGGTTCACCTGTCCCTCCAGCAATGTCGTGTACCTCTCACCATGTGCATGAAATGCCCAGGGGGCTGCTACTACATAGGTGAGATGGGACAGGGGCTAAACAAGAGAATGAATTTGCATCGCCACAGCATCACACGTGGAACAAGAGACAATCCTGTCGGCGAACATTTCTCTGACTATGGCCATGAAATGAACGATCTGAAGGTGGCCATACTCAATGGTAATCTTAGAATACCGAAAGAGAGACGGTTGCATGAATACAAATGTATGCAACTGTTCGGGACACTTAGCGGTGGCTTAAACCGAGACCGAAGTTTCATGAGTCATTACTGACACAAGTGAACTCTCTTCCCATGAGTGCTAAAGGCCTTGTGTATACATACTGCTTTATATGGATGCACACACAGCTGTCTCCTGCACATACAAATACACTATGTAATTCCATCCCTATAGACCAATAGGGACCACATAGTATCTACACACACTTATAGTAATGCAATACCCTCTTACATTTCTACACCTACCCTCATCATTATATACACGTCCACTCCACACACACACCTTTTCTAAATTGCAGTATACTTTGTGGGCGCTTTACAAATTTATATTTAGATACACACACACTCTTACATCACTTACATTCAGGGACCATTTAACACCTCGTCATAAAACGCATACTGCACAGGGGGGGGGGGGCGGATAAGTTTAAATCACAGATCACATTCCAGTATGCACTGTTTTAAAGTAAAAACCATTTTTTTGCTTAATTCATTGTAACACTGCTGAAGAAGAGATCAGTGTATCTCGAAAGCTCGCACAAATAAAAGCATTTTGTTAGCCACAGAATGGTATAGTCTATTCGTTTTTTATTTTATATATATACGTGTGTGTGTGTGTGTATATATATATATATATATATATATATATATATATATATATATATATCTAATAAATATATAATGTAGCCATGGCTGGTTCTGGCTATATGTCTGCCCTCCATGGCATTTAAGTCCTGGTAGGTGCAAGCAGTGTCAGGCCCATCTTGGGTTTGTCCCCTTCCCTCTGCAGCTTCCTTGAGTGGAAGGAGTGGAGGTGTGACAGGGTCTATCTGTTGCCCAA
The DNA here is from genome assembly GCF_040206685.1 of Ascaphus truei. Taxonomy (NCBI): domain Eukaryota; kingdom Metazoa; phylum Chordata; class Amphibia; order Anura; family Ascaphidae; genus Ascaphus; species Ascaphus truei. The sequence goes on from NC_134485.1 coordinate 386,295,002, forward strand.
TGCGGGTGCAGATCTTGTGTCCTCTCCTTCTGCACTAAGGAAGAGGCCCTCCTAAATTTAGAGAGTTCTTGTCTGCCAGCAGAAAGAGCATAAGGGAGGGATGTGTGCTGTCTCAACGTGCGGTGTGGGATTATACGAACAGTCCCACTAGGGGACTGTGATAAGGCCTAAGGACAAATCTAACACAGAGACCATCCAGAGGCATGGGATCCAAGAGAGTATTTCCTGTGTGTATGTACTGCCTGCAGTGGATGCAATAAAGACTCCTGTTCAATATACTCTGGCCTGAGGATGCAGTTATTTGGGGAGAGAATGAAAAGGTTTTATCATGGGGACTGCCTCCAGCACCCCTGGAGCCTGTGGTAGATGGAGGCGCTCGCATCACAAGAGAAAGAACCATGAAGTCACACCTAAAGCCTGTCCTGTTTCCCCACAACATCGCGGAACCTCAGTATCTCCTGGACACCAACAGGTACTTGCACCCACAGACACCGGTAGCAAGGGCAGATCTCCCTGAGGAAGGGGGGGGGGGGGGGGAGGCAGCGCTACAATTTGAGGCGCTGCTGAGATGCAGTAACAGGGCAGAATTTCAGCAGCAGCATGATGCAGAAGGAAGGGGGAAACCTCTCTCTGAGGCAACACAGGGGAGGGGGTTACCTGAGCCTTTGCCAAAGTAAAGACTATGTTGGGGCATACCCTGAGGCTTCTCCAGGGTACGTGGTCACCCTTCATACGCATAAAGAAAATGTTGGGGCATACCCTGAGGCTACTCCAGGGAGTGTGTACCCTTCCACACAAGACCAGTATGTTGGGGCATACCCTAAGGCTACACCCGGGAGCGTGTACCCTTATAACTATTAAAGACTGCGTCTTGTTGGGGCATACCCTGATTCTTCTCCAGGGAGCGTGTACCCATCCTTCCCAAGAAAAGTGTGTTGGGGCGTACCCTGAGGCTATACCACGGAGCGTGTACCCTTATAACTATTAAACACTGTGCTTTGCTGTGGTGTACCCTGAGGCTCCTCCAAGGAGTGTGGATACCCTCAATCTTTATTCAATTCAACACTAGGGATGAGCCCCTGAGGCGTACCTTTGCACATGTCTGTTCACTCAAAATGGTGGCTCCTGGACAATGGAGCACACCGCATGTATGGTGCAGGGAATGTGCCGCATGGACTGTACCAATCTAAAATGGCAGTTCCCGCCAAAGTGGAACCGCATGGGTTTGCAAAGCAAGAAAAACAAGTTGCAAGCTTTTCTGCAAACAGGATTGCAAGAGCTCAGTGCCAAACTGGAACTGCGCCCAATCTTCAGTGACTGGCTCACCGCGGAGCTAAGTCCTGCTCTGTGCTGACTGCCCCTGCTCTAAATTTCACCAGAGGGAGGGACACAAATCAAGCACCAATCATAGACTGTGATTTAAAGGGAGGAGCTCAAGGCATGCTGTTTCTACTTCAGCTCCATGGAGCTGAGCTACAAAGAGGAGCTGCAGTAAAATCTCTGATATATCCTGCTTGTTTTCCTGCCTTAGGAGAACCATGCCCACCCACTCTGAAGATCTCATCCTCTGCCTGCCAGGAGGCTACCTGGTGGTGGAGGTGGATGAATGTGCCACCTGCGGTGCCTTTGCCAACAATGTCGGCTCCATGGGGCGAAGCCAGCCCTACCACCATGTGCCCACACTGCGGGGCTTACTATATGCAGTCTGCCAGCCCTGTGCCAGCGCTATCTACCCAGACCGACGATCTGGCCATCACCTCCCTCTGTGCGGCCTATCCTGACCTCCATTACGCGGACGCCATTGTGGGCCCGTGGGCCCTAACCAATGCCCCAGAAGGCCCATGTGTACTGGTACTAGCCGTGGTACAAATAGAGATGTTTGTGTCGGTTCCCGGACTGGAACCCACCCTGACCACCCTGCAGGGTAAGCGTCTTGCCCGGGAGAGTCGGGTGCACTTCCCCTGGTGGTGCAGGAGCTGGTTAGCATTGTGCCAATTGCCACCAGGGAATGCGGGGTAACAAGATGCCGTTCCCCGGAGGTATCCCTACCCCCATCTGAAGATGATGCAGCTAACCGGGAGTCGGAGCCATGATGTCCAGCTGAACAATGCGACAGCCGTCCTGCGGAGGAAAGATCACCTACCTGGAGAGCAGATCGGTGGAGTCTGGATCCTCAGACGTCCCCTTGCCAGGCAACGGTGTGTCCGGAGCCTCGGAGGAGTCCCATGCCTGTGGGGGACTCCGAAGAGAAGGACGTGCCCGCGGTGACATCGGAGGAACCTGCAGCCTTACCAGACCATCAGAGCAGTGAGGCCCCATCTACTTACCCTTCCCAGGTCTTTCCTGCGGCCTACAAGGAGGTGCCGGGCAGTACCCTGTTCCGAGTGCGGAGCCTTGACACACTTCCGGCGCTGCGAGATATTGATCCACTTCCGGTGCCGGACCAGCTTACGTATTTAAATCTCACGAGATCTGATGACATCACTAGTAAAGCGACTGGACCGACGCTGGGATGCTGTGCGGGACTTCCGATCGTGAGTACTTCTCTGTCCCCAACTGACCAACAAAGATACTTTGCTCATAGGGGAAGGGGTCGAAGTATCCCTGTGGCCAATGATAGGATATCCACATAGGAGGTAGCAGGTGGGGATAGGCCTTCTAACCGAGACCCTGCTCAGGACTAAGCAAGGCCCACCTCTCCTGTTCATTTGACCAGCACTTAATCAATGACCATTGCTACTACCTCAACTAAGACCATTAGGGGCCATGGTAGGCCCAAGCCTAGTGACCGGGTACATGACCCTGCTGGACCTAGTCTATTAGCCCGTGCTGGTGGCGATACATCCATGGTTATTGAACCAAAGAGTGTCTATTCAAAACACAGAAGCTATAGTGTGTCACTGGCGTTCTCCACTGGTCTCAGAGACTAGGACTTTGGGGACAATTTGGGTTGGTCTGATGAGTCTGAGGGGAAATACAGGCCTCTAGTCGGATTCCTCAAGGAGGATATCAGAGCTCCTTTAAATCTTTTATGGGGTTTTCATTGTCACAACGTTCTGAAACTACTGGGATGTCATCTAAAATGGACACTAGGTCCAGTAGTCCTCACTCTGTGGATACACCAGGGAAGACACTTAAGTGGTGGGACCCCATGTTTAGTGGTTACACTCCTACTATGCAGAGGACCCGGTTCCTCTTAGTCGATGGTCCCACTGTAGACCATTGGTGGGGAGAGGGCCAATTTCCACAGAAGAAAAAGCAGAGGCACTTCGTAGAAGGGTGGAAGAAATTCTCTTAGGGGTAGTGAAACCTAAAGGTCCTGCTATTTTCTACCGAGAGGTGGACCCTCAAGAACCCCAATGCTGTGTCTTACCTAGTAAAGCTGGTATGAGGAAGTTAATGAAGCTCAGTAGGGCAGATAGGGTCATAGTACACTGCTATAGACTGTCCCATGGGTTTGAGTTCCCTTACGTGCCAGAGCATTTTATGCAGGAGATCGAAGACAATAGGTCTGAATGGCTTAGGTGAGCAGTGCTGGAGCGGTGCTAGAGGCCAAAACCAGCCACAAAGAGTGTATCACCGATTCTAAGATCTGTACGATCATGAGAGAGTGGACTGTGGGTCGCAGTATCTATAAAGATAGGATTGAGCTTCGTCATGAAAGTGGTCCCATAAGGGTACATTTTGTTTGGTCCACTACTTTCGATGGACAGGTGGTTAAAAAGCCTGATCCTAAGTTCTATCACTAAGAGTAGCAACTCCTCTTTGTTGGGAGGGGTTCTGAGATCTTCTTCGCTGGGTACAGTAGGTAGATGACACTATAGATAAAAGTGTCATCTAATTGGAGGCCACAAAATAGCCTATTCCCTTAGTAGGGTCAGCCTCAAAAGGTCACACTCAAAATAAAATAAAGAAGTTTTAATAAGCAAGATAAAAACCGACGAAACACCATAAAAATGCATAGAGATGCATGGAATAAAATCCCCAAATGTGTGGAGGTGAGATAAAGGCAATGTATATAATATATCTAAAGCCTATGTCACTCAGACCAAAAGTGCTAGAGCTGTCCACTCCTAAGCAGTCTCACACCAGCTGTGTGTGAGGCTGTACGAGCATCAATGTGTAAAATACACGGCAACAGAGAAATGCTTATCACTGTAAATAGACACACTGTATAACCTCCGTGAGGTAGTATACAACCTGATACCGGGTGTCCTGCGTGTATTACGTGAACAGCTGCAGCCCTGGAAGGTATCCAGAGCTGATCGAGCCCCCAACCACGTGAACGTCAACGTGATGACGTCATGCGTACCCCGACGTACGTTTCGCGCGTCACAGCGCGCTTTTTCAGGGGGGGATATCCCCCTTGAGAAAGCGCGCTGTGACGCACGAAACGTACGTCGGGGTACGCATGATGTCATCACGTTGACGTTCACGTGGTCTGTGGTTGGAGGCACGATCAGCTTTTTTTTTATATATATGAACAACAAAAAGCATGAACCTGCAACTAACTGAAAAATAACACTGAATTGCTTAAATCAAAAAGTATATATAATGCTAACAAGATATGTAATGGAAGCTAATTGACAGTGCTGGGGACAATAATATGAAATGGTGAAAGAGAGAAAAAAAAGGAAAGTGTTCCACTAAAAGCACTCAAGCCAGAATTATAATAAAGAAAATGTTTATTTATGGACATGGAAAACACAAAAAAGATACAAAGTTAAAACATGGGGTCCCTGCAGCTGTAAAGGTACAATATATCAAAGCAATACTATAGTCCTAAATATGTGATAAGAACAAAAAAATGCTGCTCAGGGGAGAAAAAGATTTTCAAATCCTGAGAGATATGTGGAGACCGGCCGGTCAAAAATTATATCAGCTGTGTGCAATGAACTGTGACTGCTAATGATAATAATTGCCAATGCAGTACCACCTAGGTCACCAAGGAAACAAATAAATTAAATAAATGTCTCTGATTATATATAATCAGGTACATAGAAAAAGGGTAAATAAAAGGAATAAAAATAGTGCAACAGCGTGTGGCAATATGGATAATTTAAAAATTGACTCAAGTTATTCCCACTCGGTGTCCAGTTCAAACGAGCCTTTCAGAATAAAGACCTCTCTGCATGCAAACAGCAAACTTCAGAATTCTTGAGCAATTCTTTTTATAATAATACTCTTGAAAATGTAATATAGAATGCACTTACAATGCAGAAGAGAAATACAGGCAGTAGGACCACTGGGGGTCCATGTAAGTATTCAAAGCTGTCCTGAAATTCGTACTGTCCACCCCCTCTTTTGCCTCTCCTCCTGCGTGCACGCGAGTGATGTCACTTCCGTATATGGCCGCCTCAGATCACTTGGCACCACGGAGGTACGAGGCTGGATAGATAATTCCTATAGGTGGTACTGTAGGTCCGCTGCTCTCCAGGCAACGTGCCCAACATGTTTTTTTCATGTGGAACTTCCTCAAAGGGCTAACGGATCTGCGGGGGCAGCCATTTCCAGAAGTGATGTCGCTCGCAGGTAGAAGACTCCCGAAGACCCCAAAATTGGATGACAAATTAAAGATGAAGAAAAAGAAAGAAGAAAAGGACTTTAGATTTTGATTTTTTTTTAAACTGTGGTCTGTTCCTGTTTGAGTTTGAGGATTGGTTCGAGAGCATGCGGTGTTCCTGGGAATCGGAGGGTGAAGACATAAAAAGGTAAGTAAAAAAATTGAATGTATGATATTTTTCTTTTACAGGTTTTTTTATTTTTATTGTGATTTAATTTTTTTGATGCCCATTCATTGGCACTGTATTTACAGTATGTATGTCACTATGGATATACATACAGGGGACAAGCAATGGTTGTTTTTGCAAATGCTTGTTTTTATGTATTTTGCTTCTTTGTTTAGAAATGTTTGGGCAATTTAAATTTTATTTTTATTTAATAAGATGTCATTTTTAGTGGTGTTTTAAATAGTTTATTTCAGGGGGGGGTGCTTGCTTTTTAATAATGGCTTCTTTTTGGTAGTTAGGTTTTGTTGGAGGGTGTTTACTTTGATCTTTCATTTATTTCATAATGGTTTTGTTTTGGTGTTTTAATTGTGATTTGTGGTCTTTATTTTGGATTTGATTAATTGATTGGTGGTAATTTAGTGCTGTTTACTTCTTGATTTGTTTGTATTTTCTGATTGTTTGGATGGCATTGGATCTTGTTTGTGATTTTTTCTTTTATTTTGACCATTGACTGGTATCGTGTTAAATGATGCACAGATTATATGGGCTCACTGTGCCATTCAATTGTTTTATTGGCATTTGTTATCTATTTAATTGGCTATGTGATGTGTTTTATTTTGCTGTGTGCTGTGTTTGATTTTGCTGTTTAATGTTTTTATGTGGCTATGTAGTATTTTTTATGTGGCTATGTAATGTTTTTTATGTGGCTATGTAATGTTTTTATTAGGCTATGTTATGATTTACATTGGCTATGTGGGGTGTTTGATTTTGCTATGTGCTGTGTTTGATTTTGCTATGTGCTGTGTTTGATTTTGCTATGTGCTGTGTTTGATTTTGCTATGTGCTGTGTTTGATTTTGCTACAGTATGTGCTGTGTTTGATTTTGCTATGTGCTGTGATTGATTTGGCTATGTAATGTTTTTTATTTGGGCCTGATTTTTTTAATCCTTCCCCATTTCTTGCTATAGTAGTAAATGATGTCCATATTATATGGGCATGATGTACCCACTGTACCAATGAATGGATGAAGGGTGGGAGTAGTTGCCTGGGGAGGGAGGTTACGCCTCCTGGGTGGGTAGTGGCAGAGGGTGGGTGTGGCGATAGGGGATTAATCAGGCCACTAATAAAGGCATTATACCGGCTGATTAACCCTAAATTGCGTTGGGACTGAAGGGGTTAACTGTATGTTCACTACACTGACATGTTTTCCCCTACACCATCTTTCTTGTCCCCATTTTGCAGCTCAGTCCATAGCTGCAGTGATAGAAATATATGTAAACTGTGCAAATTGGTTTTGCGACACAAGAGGGAGCAGCTAGCGCTAAACCAAGTGCTGATTGAAGAAGCGTGGCTATGTATGGGTGGCCGCTTTGAAGTATAGGGATCACTTTCTAAGCCCTACACCTCTCAACCACAAGGTCAATTGGATAAGTGGTTTGCGGTTTAGCTGTCAAAATGTATCAGTCGTCTTGTTAGCTCCTTAACTTGAAGGGGAACCGCATATTGGCGTGGGAAGTAGGTTAAACCGTAGACTATAGCACAGCCAGTCCAATTAAGTAGCTAACTCCTTACTAATAACTAATTTTTGGAGTGCAGCTAGGAAGAAAGAAACCATACACATACATATAAGGTTTATAATAGTTGCATATCAGAACATACTTTTATTAATAAACTGTATTTTACTGGTGGTTTTAAATGCAAAGACAGGAAAAATTTCTGTCAGCCCGGGAAAAAATCCTTTAGCATGCAAATATGTTAAGGGTGAATGAGCTGAGGGATTTTTCATCTCCGTACTTCAGAGGCACCCTGCAGAGTTGGTGCCTCAATGTCTATGAGAAGTCCGGAGTTGAAAAGCCTCAGCAATCCTAGGTGTTAGGATGGCCGGGATATTGTAAGTGCCAGATACCGGAGTAAAGTATGGGTACTTCACACTTGGTGGCCAAACCCCAGACTTGGTGTCGCCAAGTAAGGGGTGGTCCCAGTATGCTAAGGAGCTTAGGTGTGAAGTTAGCGCCTGCTCCGGGAAAACCAGGAAGCAACTTCTGCTCTTTTTGAAAAGTACTGACAAGTCGGGGATAGGTGGGAGAAATGTTCCCACGGACGGGATTGGTTATGCATGTTAGGTATAGGACCCTCAACCCTATAAAAATGCCTGCTGGCCAGTCCCTAGCAGATTCACCTGATTCATCTAAGATTTGACCAAGTTCCAGCATCAGGTGTGAGGGGTTAATAATATCGTAACCAAGGATCGTCCCCCACTTCTGGAATTCGTTAGAGCTAAGGGTTCCCGAACGAACCCTGTAAGGACTGAGCGAACTTTCTCCTTTTGGCAGAAACAGGGGTGGCAACTTGTAGCCAGGAACTGCTACACAGATAATTTTACGCACCCACTTGCATGCGTGCAGGGGTGCCCAGAGACTTTGTTTTGTTCCAAGGACATTTGAGTTCGTTTCCCCATCCCAGTAAGTGTTTTATCAAGTGTATATTGTGAAGATTTGTGTGTCTGTCTGAAAAGAAATAAATTACAATTTATTTTACTCAACTTGTGTGCTCAGTCCAAAATCCAGGTATTAATTTGTGTATAAGTCTTGGTCTTCCGTGACAGTGGGTTAACCCCTTAATTACTATAGCGGTTATTAACCACTAAGGTCATTAAGGGGCTAGGGGACATTAGATTGCAACTGACGATACGGACCTGCAGTAAGCCAACGACGACACCCTTCATATTGCCAGGGGTAAGTAGAACAGATTTTATTGAGGCTTTATGGCTAAGGTTGTGTTTAATAATGGGCAAATAATCTATTATCCCTATCCGGATAATAGTTATTTTGTCCATTACTGTACTGTATGTGTTTTGGTGGGGGGAGGGGGAGTTGTATTTATTGAAATGTAGGCCGTGTTTTATTTTTTTGAAATACAGAAATGGTACCGCAGGCCTGCGGGGACCCACAGGGACTACCCAAGGACGCCCAGATGCCCACGGGGATCACCCGAGGACACCCGGACGCTCACGGGGACCACCTGAGGACCCACAGACACCTGAGGGGAAGATCCTGGGGCCCCACAAATGTGGGGTCTCCGGGAACCCACAGGAACCACCTGAGGACACCCAGACACCCGCAAGGACCATCCGTGGACCCCGTTGGGGCCTATGGACATCTGTGGAGACCACCTGGAGGCCAATGGAGCCTAGTGGGAACCACCCAAGGGCCCCCAGACACCCATGGGAACCCCCAGGGGTGCACTGTGGGGCCTGCTGAAACCCTTGGGAACCCCCATCGGCCTGTGGTATTAAACCTGTGTGTAAAAAAATAAATAATGGTTTTATGTGGGGGCACAGGGTGGGTGGGTTGTGTATTGTTGTTTATTAAATATTGGAATGGTTTTTGGGGGCCTAGAACAGGACTGTTGTGTTTATTTTTTATATTGTCGGCAGCAGGGGTGGGTAAAGGGGGTAATGTCCCCAAGGTTGGGTGTTTAGGCCTACCGGGTGGGTAGTGGAGGAGGGTGGGTTAACCCCTAAATTACTATAGCGGTTACTAACCGCAAAGGTGATTAAGAGGTTAAGGTACATTAGATTGTGTTTTTTTATTGTTCTATATTGTTTGTAGCAACGGAGGACATGGACGGTGATGAGGATTAGAAAGGCCTTAATCGTGGCAGCCTGGAAGGGATCATTGCAAGATTTATTTATTTTATTTATGCTGCTTAATGTTGTATTTTAAATGGGCAAATGCATATCTGGATAATAGTAATTTTGCCAATTACTGTACTGTATGTGTTAGGGGGCGGGGTATATTTATTAAAAAGTAGTGTTTCTTTTTCTGGGGGCACACGATTGGTACCACAGGCCAGCAGGGACCTCCGGACTCCCGCGGAGATCACACGAGGGCCCTGGACTCCTGCGGGGATCACTTGGGACACCCGCCGGCCTGTTGTATTAATGGTGTGCTGGAAAAAATGTAAACAATGCTTTTTGACTGTCTTTATTTCTTTTGCGCCAGCCTTTAGCTTGCGCGAAATTCTGGCGTACTTTTAAAGCACGATTGAGTTATCACTGTTTAGTGAGTCACGCGGACTGGCAAAAAACAGCGCATTTTGCCGTTTGTTGCCGGATCGGACGTGTTTTTCTCACCGGGCTGAAAACATGCCTTTAAAGGCTGATAAAGTGCTGTTATTACTGCTTAGTGAATCGCGCAGCAGGCTGTATCGGCTTTAAAAGCCACCTATCGCTCTTAAAAGCATCTATCACTGCTTAGGGCATCGCCCCCTATGAGTGAGACTGAGTCAGTCACTCTACCTGCGTGCCTATAACAGGCGATCACACAGCTTTTTTTTTTGATAACACAGTATTGTAGCAGGGGGTCTCCGGAGCTGAACCGCATTAATTTCAGCCACGGGAACCCTCTGCCTCCTGAATCACAGGCCCCATTATTGGGTGCCGGTATCCCAGCCATGTTTAAATTCTCCTGCGTCATGGCCCACGGGAATGGGAGATTTAAACAAAGCAGGGGGATTTGCTTGGCGTACCATGTGATGGCTGCCATTTTGTTTTTTCCTGAAGTTACGTAATCATAAAGGGAGGGAAGTATATAATACCTGATTGGCTGGCTTCACTACCTTTTTAATGACATCACATCATTTTTTTTAAAAAAGGACCCTGTCACATGGTACATCAACCCATCGGATTGGGGGTGTCCCATTTGACACTCAAATGTGATGTCACAGGGCTTATATAAGGTCTGTCCCATCTCATTTGACCACAAGAAGACATAGGGGAAACATCTCCAGACCCTTTCGGATTATACAGCAGAGAAGACAGAAGAAAAGAAAGAAGGAAAGAACTTACCGGAGACACCTCTTCAATCAACATATGATCGTGGACTTCTTCGCATCGGCTGTTGAGGAGCATTACGTCATGGGTCAAGAGATGGTGCTGGAGTAGGATAGGGGTGGACAGCAAAAGTAAGAAACACATTGACTGTATGTTATTTGTGTATTTTGTTTAGATTGCCCATTGACTGCCAATGTGTTTATCTATGCCCCTTTCTGGGTATTGATAAGCACAGTGACAATCAATGCATTTTTTGGCAAATGTTTGTTTTTATTTAATTGTAATGTATTGTATTTGTTATGGGTTTTTTTTTAGGCTGCCCATTTATTGTGATTGTGGCAATCCATGCTCCATATTGGGTGCATGGTTTACCACTGTGACAATCAATGGGTTGAGGGGGTGGGGGTAGTTGTTCCAGGGAGGCTGGTTAGGCCTCCTGGGTGGGTAGTGAGGGAAGGGGGTTAACCCATTGATAAAATTAAAGTAAGGCACCTGGCAAAGATGGCATACATCCAAGAGTTCGTAAGGAGTTAAGTTCAGTAATACTCAAACCATTACATTTAATATTCAAGGACTCCATTTCCACAGGCGCAGTACCACAAGATTGACATGAAGCAGATGGGGTGCCTGTATTAAAAAGGGAGCTAGATCATAAGCGGGAAATTACAGACCTGTAAGTCTGACATCAATAGTGAGGAAGCTACTTGAAGGTTTAGTACTGGATAATATTCAGTAATACCTAATTGAAAACAAAAACTACTAATAGTCAGCATGGATTTATGAAGGATAGGTCATGCCAAAATAACCTTATTAGTTTCTTTAAGGAGGCAAGTAGGAATTTAGACCAGGGCAATGCACTCGATGTTGTCTACTTAGATATTGCAAAGGCTTTTGATAAGTTTCCACACAAGGTTAGTGTACAAAATAAAGCAAATTGGATTTAGTAAAAATATTTGCACTTGGATTGAAAACTGTTTGAAGGATAGACAACAGAGTGTTGTCATAAATGGAACTTTTTCAGGTTGGGCTCAAGTTGTGAGTGGAGTACCTCAGGGATCGCTACTGAGACTCCTGCTTTTTAACTTGTTTATTAATGACCTTGAGGTTGGCATAAAGAGCAAAGTCTCCATCTTTGCTGATTACACTAAATTGTGTAAGGTAGTAGAATCAGAGCAGGGTGTAATTTCTCTCCAGAAGGACTTGGATAGAAACTTGGGCAGGTAAATGACAGATGAGGTTTAATATAGATAAACTGGCGACTTATAAATGAAATGGGTATAAATGAGGGGAATCCTTAATGGAGAAGGATTTAGGAATGCTTGTAGACAGCAGGCTTTGCAATAGAGCCCCAAGTCATGCAGTAGCTGCAAAGGCAAACAAGATCTTATCTTGCATTAAACGGGCAATGGATGGAAAGGAAGTAAACATAATTATGCCCCTTTATAAATTAGTACAAAAAACAGACAAAGATGCCCAAAGCTACTTCCAATGTGACAAAGGTTAATAAGAATTTTAACCCAGGGAGTGTTAGGACCTGCTACGGTCATGCCTTGAAAGTGGCAGCAGGCTTAAGACGCTTTGGCCAAAGGGTTAAGCTAAATTACCCTTTTTTCAAGAGAATATATAGGTATTGCACTGTGTATTTTTGTCATATTGGAAGTAGCTTTGGGCATCTTTGTCTGTTTTTTGTTGTATACATTTAGCCACGCCCACTAGCATTCCTTTTGACACTTATATACATATGTATATTATGTGGTAATGGTAGGGGTTTCTCATAGCTTGTTGGGTATCTGTATGTCCTTTATTTTTGTTAAATAAATCATGACACAGTGTAATATGTCATGTGTTGGTCATCTGAGGTTATATTTACCTAATTTTAAGACCTGCTAAGGAACAGATGATTGTTATTATGTCCTGATATGTAAAACCATAGAATTCAAAGAGGGTGTACTTTCTTTTTCACACAACTGTATATATATTTATGTCAAAATATGCAGGCTTATGACGCATTGGCCAAAGGATTTAGCTAAATAACCAAGAATATATATTTATTTAAGTATTTAAACTTTATACGTATTACCATATATGTTTTGTCAATTGGATGTACTGTAGCATTGGGCACCCCTGTCTTTTGTTGTATACATTTGCCCTATTTAGAGGCTCCTAAGAAATTACACTGGCCGAATATCTGGGATTGCACCTTAAAGTGCCATTTGGGTAGCTACAGTAAATACTTTGAATGTGCCATTCGCTTATTTGAAAGAAAAAAGAAGCATGCACATTCTTTATCTGTCTGACCAGTTTCTATATTTGAGAAAATCAAACGAGAAGAAGATTTGATGAAATAAATAAGCGATTGCTGTGCTTGTATCCAGTGATATCCCCGGTCGCCAACTCTCGCGGGATTTGAGTAACAGGAGGAGACTGAGTGCTCGCGCACCTTCCTGGCATCCGCAGCGGGAGCTTGTTGGACCTACTACACGTGGATCGACAAGCGGAGGGTCCTGCGGGTGATGAGTAAAGACCTTTTAACCACTGCTTTTATTCACTTTGTTTATTGTAAGAGTCCGTATTCTATCAGCATATACCATTATTAAAATACAGTATTATGCTATGGGAGCCGCGCTGTCTTCTTTTTGTTTTATAGATTAAGAGGAAGCTGGTTGATCCTGAGGACTGGCAGCGACACCCAGCAGCTGATTGCAGACATTTTTCATTTTCTTTTTGGGGCTTTTTTTCCCCCCCTTTTCTCCTTCTCCTTTCCCCTTCTTCCCTGTTGTGTTTTTTGTTGTTTTGTTTGTTTGTCTATTGTGGCATACTGATATTCTACCAATTATTCACTGTTTTATTTGGTCAACAACAATTTTTATGTGTATATACTTATCTGTTTATCTGTCCGGTTTCCTAGTTAGCGCAGAAGTTTTCTTTTTTCTTATATATATATATATATATATATATATATATATATATATATATATATATATAAAAAAATATATATATATATATATATATACATATATATATATATACACAGTATATATATATATATATATATATATATATATATATATATATATATATATATATGTATACAGTATGTGGTGGGTGTTGGAGTTTGAGCTAACTGGGAATGTGTGTGTTAATTTAATTCCTAACTGGCAACAGTTGTTTGGAGGTAAGTGCCCCCTCCTCCCAGAGCTCACCCCTCCCCACCTTTTTAACTTGGGACGTTGTAGCATTTTGCTGAATGGACAGGACTCACTGTGGTTGTTTCCCCTCATACAGAGGTAAAAGGAAAGGTTCACAGTTTAGTTTTAAGACCTGCAAATTTGGTTATACCTTGACGTTGGTATGCAGGCTTATGACGCTTTGGCCAAAGGGTTTAACTAAATAACCAAGAAAATATATTTAAGTATTTAAACTTTATACTTATTACCATATATGTTTTTTCAATTGGATGTACAGTAGCATTGGGCACCCCTGTCT